>NW_008663159.1:41544-53895 GCF_000695815.1 Acanthisitta chloris | reverse complement strand
CACCAGCACTCCCAAGTCCCTTCCTGACAAATGACACTCGAGCTACTCTTGCCCAGCTGTAGTGCTGCATGGGGTTGTTGTGTCCCAAGTGCAGGACCCAGTACTTCACCTTATTGAATCATAGAATCGTTGATTTTATGATTCTATGAACCTCATGCAGTTGTTCTCAGCCCACTGATCAAGTAAGTCAGTCCAGGTCTCTCTGTGGAGCTTTCCTACCCTCAGGCAGATCAACACTCTCACCCAACTTGGTGTCATCCGCAAATTTACTGAGGGTGTACTCAATTCCCATGTCAGATCATCAATAAAGATGTTAAACAGGACCAGCCTCAATACTGAGCCCTGAAGAACACCTCTGGTGACCAGCTGACAATTGGATTTAGCTCCATTGACCACAACTTTCTAGAACCAGTCATCCAGACAGTTTTATATCTACTCCTCACAGGACGTGCCTTCCAGCCCTTTCACCAGCTTTGTTGGCCTCTTCTGGATACAATCAAGGACCTTCATATCCCTCTTAAATGATGCAGAAGAACTGCATACAGTGCTCAGGGCAAGGCTGCACTAAAAACCTCAACACAGGATAATCACCTCTTTAGATATCTCCATTGGAACTAGTCACCTTAGGTTTCCTTTCCAGTCAAAGAACAGAAGTGTGCTGATTCATCATGCCTATGACAGATGAAATGAACTGCACCTATTCCTCTCCATTGATTGTAAAGGTAAGGCAGTGATGACTACCTTGTCAACTGATGTCTGTTTTAGAAGCTGATGTGCAGTGAGTCACATTTCCTCCTTTGTAATAAATGTCAGCATTCTCTGAGATTACTTTTGATACACTATCAAGGCTACCTGCTGCCCTGTGATGTATGTCATGTTCAGACTCAGCTCCAAGGTACAAATGAGACTGATGTTGCTTGGTCATGGGTGTAAATTATGACTCTTATCTCATGTCTTCAGCAAACTTTTTGACTGGAAAGTTTCACTAAGTGGTTGACAGCAAAAGACATTTCTCAGCCATAACTTGAGTGAGAATGTGAGAAAACAAGATGAAAGGACTATTTTTGTGGTCCTGCATTAGACAGTTTTAGAACCAATTAGCCTTGACTAAGGAAGATAAAAAACAGGAAAACAGGCCAAGTGAACAAGAAATTACTTTTAACAAGCAAACAAGAAATTAGAGTGTTGTAACCCCTGAAAATCATGTCCTTCCTACCCATAACATTCTACTGTACATCTTTCAAGAGGCTCAAATTTTTCTGGCCCTGAAAATCATGTCCTTCCTACCCATGACATTCTACTGTACATCTTTCAAGTGGCTCAGTTTTTTCTGAGTGTTGGCCATTGTCAATACCAAGAAAAAACCACTCTGTTCTGAATTACCACGGGTTATCAATTTTACTCGTTGATAGCTGCTTCACCAGAAAAAAAACCACTCTGTTCTGAATTACCACAGGTTATCAATTTTACTCATTGATAGCTGCTTCACCAGAGCATGCCTCTGTCCTGCTGGCAGTTTTTGAAAACAGCATTTGTAGGACTGGCACTATGCAGAGCCAAGATCTCTATAGTATGAAAATGCCATATTCCTTTTCTCTTCATTTTCAGTTTTACAATCTTGTATAATAAACATAAAACAAAGCACTTCTGACTCGCTTCATTTTCAGTTTTACAATCTTGTATGATAAACATAAAGCACTTCTGACTCATTATATCTTCCAGTAAGGAAGTCCCAAGCCATATTTCCTGGGTAAGCAGTGTAGAAAGTGTCTCGGAACATTGTGAGACACCTTCTCTCAGCACAGTCAGCTGTCTTTGACTGCAAGACACTATACTCATTACATCTTTGCCTGCACAGCCACTGGGATACACATCTTCTTGAAAGAGTTATTCTCAAATCCCATTTGAGTCCCTTATGATAGTCCTAGTACCACAGGAACCATTTATCCATACCTAAAGGTCCATTTGGATTTAACTAGAGGAAACCAGGAGATTAAAATATTATCATTTCTTCCTGATAAAAAAGCCCCACATCACAGATATGTTTTTAACGCAGTAAGAGGATGGGTGTGTTTAAAGAATCATATCCATTTGGCTGAATTAATTATTGAGATTAAAAGTTCTGTTATAACCAAGCAGGAAAGATGAAATCACATTGAGAAGCAAATACTGTATTTGGAAATCAAGACATTCATTTGTGTATGTGCCACAAGAGAAAGATAAGGGGCCAATGGGTTCTTGGTCGTCATTTCAGTTTTCATCTGGGTTAAGTCTTACACAGATGTTAGCTTTGATGGCCAGGTCAAAAGAACTAAAACAGTAAGATGAAGGAGGAATATGTTTGGGTTTTATATCAATCTTGTGATTGTCAGTGCAGGAGAGAATCAGCTCTACCTGAGCTGTGCTGGGCTTGAAATCATGTAATTGTGTAAGCACAATTTCTGGTTGTTCCAATGTCATCTTCTTATTCACCTGAGCTGACTGAATTCATGTCTGAATAAGAAAACAAACAAACAAAAAATCCAACCAAAAAAAAAAGTTGAGAGGAAGTACAATTCCCGGACAAAAAGGATTTTTAAGTCTTCTGTTCAGCCAAGTCTGAAAGTCATGTGCTGAGTGTCCCGGTGGACTGACATTTTCTTACAAGTCACACACACCTCACTTAGCAGGAGTAGCTCAGAGTTGACTCAGTGCCTGCTCTCTCATCTCACAGTGCTTATGAACTGACTCTGCTGTGTTATAGGATCATGCTCTCTCTACATAAAAACACAAGCAGAACAAACAGTTTCAGAGTTCAAGCTTTGCTTGTTGTCTAAAGGTTAGCTAGCTGGTTGATTGAATGGATTCTTTTGTTATCCAGAGAGATGACTGCTCTAGACCTTACCTGCTGGCCACACATGGAAGGAGAGATGGACCAAGAGCCTGGAAATAGCTGAAATACATGCATTGGCTATTTTCAGAAACAGGTTTCTGAAAAGTCCCTGATACTCAGTCAAATCCCTCTGAGGAGTCCTTAGGGAGACACATGTTGACTTTTTCTCTCTGCTCCCCTCTTGAGCATTTCATTGCCTTTCACCTAAACTTTTGCTGATTTCCTTCCTCCTACCCTCAAAAGCAAGAAAAAAAAGAGAAAGAAAAAAGAGGCAGACATTTTTAATGGCTGAATTTTCTGGCCAAGGAGCACAATACTGCAAACTCAGAGTAAAAAGTAAATTTTGCAACTTTGAACATCTCAACAAATGCCACATACTGCTGACTGAAAGAAATTCAGGTGTAAGAAACTCGATGCTGTGAAGGATGTTTTTTATTGGCATTCTGCCTCCTGAATTTTCAGCACTGGAAAATTATGAGCACTTGTGTCTGTGGCAATACATGAGGGATTAATTTGGTCTTTCTTACTACTTTATAATGCTGTGCACCATGGATGTCACATGACACAGACTGAAGCACACAGTTTTGTTGATCTGTGGACTCTGAGATTCATGTGATTACCTGTCTCAGAGGTATGGCCCCCGCAATGCACATCTGCAGGGAAGGACTACAGCCTTCTCCTTTTCCCATGAGCTCATATATCAAGGGCACAAAGATATCAGCTTTGCAAACTACATCAAATGGGCTGTAAGAGGAGCAAGGAGGAAGATGAAGGAGGAAAAAAGTTAGCTCTAGAGTTGAGCAGTTCTCCAAGCATGGGGCAAGTAGTGCCTAAGAAAACACAAGGGCACCATTCTTACCTACCCCTTGTGGCATTTGTGTAATACAGTTCATGCATCACACTGAGAATTAAGGTGTTGAGCTCAGGACTAGGGCTTCAGAGATGGGGCAAGTGGCTTGAGTCCTGGTTCTGGGATATTGTGTGCTGCCAGTTCCCTTCATGGACCTCATGTCTTTGAGACTCTTCCGTGGTGGGTCACTCCTAGGGCTTGCTTGATGCAATATCTTATTTTTTCTTCAAAAATCCTTCGTGTCTAACCATTTAAATTTGAATTAATATGTAGCTATATGCTTTTAATATCCACTTTAAATCTCCCTCTAGAAAACATAACATCCATTTTACAAACAGTGTATTAATTTCTTCCACTGGTAGAAACCGGTTTCTCTTACACATTTTCTCTCTTCCAGCCTCTGAAATATTTTCATGCTGCAATGACATAGATAAAGAAACTGCAGTACTCTGTAGAAAGCATGGGAAAATACTAATATTATTAATCAAAGGAATGCATTAAAGTAGAAACAAACTGTTTAAAAAAGCTTCTCTGGCTATGGTTAGTTGAGGTGCAACCTCATGCAGTGGAATACTGGCATCATTCTACTGATATTACAGAAATAAAAATAACTTAGTGAAATTTTAAATGGATTCAACACTCTTCCATCAACCAATTTCTGATCTAGAATTATACTTAACTAAGTTCTTCATTTCTTTATTTCTTTTCATTCAGCACTGTTTGGATAGCTGAATCACTGCCTTTTATTGCAGAGGAAGAGGGATCATGAAATAATTTATAACAATAATCAATCTTCTGCCTTGCCTGTCACAAATAATACACTACCAACAGAAGGGGAGGCTGAGTTTGCACTGGAGACAGTCTTTAGGGGACATTTTATGTCTGATCTACAAAGTTCATTTAATAATTGTGATCTGACCTGAGGTCAGGACAAGACATAGAATTTAGATGACTTGCAAATAAATCATGTCTGCCCTTTACTTGGTTTTTTAAGTGCCCAAGTTCCCTCTGCATCCTTACAGGAGCTTTATTCTTGCTATCTCTTCTGGTCAGATTCTGTGTAACAGTCCGTAAAGTCACTCTACATATAATGATACATTGGAGTAAAAAAAGATTTGGAATTGTCCTGATACAATAAGGCACTTTTCACAATTCAGTATATTGTGCACATCTGTCCTTATGCTCCCAAAGCACCTTTCAACTGAAAAGATTTAACAACAGCTGAGATTAATAATGGGGAAAATAAACTGCTTTTCTTTGACCACTTTCTTCCTTCTCCATGACCAGCTGCCTACAAAACACATACAATGGAGCAAGTGACTGGACCTGCCTGACTCCCCCACCTTTCCCCAAGCAATATAGCTCAACAGGTCACACCAGGCTAATTATTAAGGTGACTTTTGCAGTTAGACTACAAGATCCCCGAGGTTACTCTGCTGCCCTGCTCAGCATGAATGAGGTGTCAGCTGGAGCACTTGGGTCCATTCAGAGTCAGTGACTCAGAAACATTAAAAAGGTCTTAAAATACATGTCAGCTTCCTATGAGGGAGAAAGGAGTAATACACTTTTCCAACCCAGGATGGGCAGGATAAGAAGCAATTGAGGAAACAGGAAAGAAGTTACATATTGGAGAGCAGAAAACACTTTCTGTGAGATCAATAGACGATGCCTGAAGGCAAGATCCATCTTATCCTATCAATTTGCCTTATAAACATGTCTCCCAGCACTTGTAAGTTTGCTCAGTTTGTAATTGTTTGAGATGAGATTTCCCAGCCTGAGGAATCTCCCTGGACCTGAGGTTTAGCAAACTTTCAGCCCAAGTAGCAACAAAATTTCAGGTTCTATCACTTCTCTTGGCTCCATTCCTAACTTGGACTGGAAGGATTGGATTTTGGAAAAGTGCAGTCACTGCTGTGCTCAATCATCCAATGCAAATTGAAAGAGCTACTTAAAAAAACCTCCAAACCTCAGTACATACCCAACAGAAACATTTGTATTTTGTGGTTCTCAAACAGAAAGATTATGCATTCAGGGAATTGAGCTCAGTCCCCAATGGCTCTTCAAATAAGCAATGTTTGAACAGGTGTAGAGTCTTCTCGCTTTCACAAGCCTTGTAACAAGGCAAGGCAGGGATGGCAACACGACAGGTTTATTTCAGCCAAACCAAAGGATAAGTAGCTCCACTTCAAGTGGGGAAAAAGATTACAGAAGAGGAATGGAGAATAAATAATCCCAACCTCAGATCCTACCTGTGCTAAAACATTCCTCCCTGGTAGTCACTGAGAAGGCTTTTCTCAGCTGGGGAGCAGAAAGGAGTTCAGGCATCACCACCCACCTCCCTGCATGGTGCTATTCAGTGTTGAACCCTAAAGGGGTTTGACCCCCGAGGTCTTAGCCCTGATAAACACCTTCCCCATCCTGCCTATGGTAGCTGTGGCTGAGCTTTCTTGCTCCTTTAGTCTGTGATGGACCTCCTTTCCCAGCTGTATTTGAATTCTGCTTGCTGGTTATTCCCTGTAACAGGAAGGCTGCCTCCTTGGTTCAGATTGTTGTTATGTGGGACCATCTGCTCTAATGCCCTCCCCTGCTATGTCTTTTTGAGACAAGCTTGGAGGTATAACATGCAAATGTAATGGGAGCTCCCTTGTCCTCCCAGGCAGCCCTTCAGTTCTAAAGTCTCCTTTGGCTGGGACCTTATTCTGACTTCCTATGAGTCACACATTGTAAAATGCATTTATTGTACAGACACCATAGGAAACCCACAGCCCTGCTGAGCTTTATCTCTCCACAGGGACCAAGAGCTACACCACTAACACAGAGGCTGAAGTTATCCAAACTGCTCATTCCCAGACCTGCCCACACACCTCTCACAGAGAGCTTGCTGGGAAGTCAATATTTATTTATTTTTTGTGCTGTGAGGTACAGAGGAAGCAGCTGAAAGGTTTTGCATTACTTTGGTCACTAACAGAGAGCAAATTTTTTCCTTGATTGAAATAATTATGAAGGTACATTTTTTGAGTGCCTCAAATTCTTTGAAGGGTTGTATCACCTCCCTAACTGTGACAGTGTGATCCCCTCTCCCTTTTTCTACTTCAGCAATAGCCACCAGTGGTGGTCATGATGGCTGGGTCTGGCTTATAGACAACAACACAATAGTTAAGGGTCATAAAATCTTGCTCAACAGCTAAAGACTGTAATTCTTGTTCAACAACTGGGGACTAGTTGAGCATACACCAACCCAAAATACAGCTGATATGCAGATATGACTATAAGTCAATCACCTTACTTTATAAGTAGCAGAGAGCCCAGAGCCCATTGGGTTCTCCTGCAGAGCAGCAGGCTGCATGACAGGATCTCCCCTTGAGCAGGGATGTCTCTCAAGGTTAGTCCCTGAGGTTGAGAGATGCCTTGCATGCTAAATTTTGAAATCTTAGCTAAGGGATATAAAGAATTGATTGTGCCCATATAACCTTTTAGACATAAACCATTGACTAAGTCTGGGACTAAATTTGGATCCAGCAGCACCTAAACTCCCCTCAGAAAGCAGCTCAGGATGCAAGGGAGTACTTTCTGAACTTAATGACTCAAGTGAAGAGTCTCCTTGACAGTTTTGTCTGACCCTGTCCTCTATGCAGTAAACAACCAAGTGTACCTTGCGTTGAATCTTGTTAAAGCACTGTCACATTTGCTATCAAACTTTGTTAAATTGCTGATGTATATCAATACACATAGTGCTACTTCTCTTTTACAAATTAAATGCATCACTCCACCTGCACCACTGACACAAAGTCAGATTTTAAAGATGAAAACAGAAGTAATAAGGAACCAACATCATTCTGAGCTGCATTGGAGGAGTGTTGCCAAAAGGTGGAGAAGAGGTGATTGTTCTCTCTGCTCAGCATGAGTGAGACATGTCTGGGTGCTCTACTCAGGGCCAGGCTCCCAGTACAAGAGACATGGACATACTGGAGCAAGTCCAGCAGAGGGTCATGAAGATGATTAAGGCACTGGAGCATCTCTCAGGAACTGGGACTGTCCAGCTTGGGGATCTTATCCATATGTAGACCTGATGGAGAGGGAATAAAGAAGACAGAGCTGGGATATTTTCAGTAGTACCCAGTGACAGGACAGGATCCAAAGGGCACAATTTGAGAACCATTTCTTCATTTTACAAGGTCTCCCAGTTTCAAGAATGGCACAGGAACCATTTGCTTCTGCATCCCTATAGGGATAAATACATTGAAAAAAACCAAATCAAAGCCAGGGTCATGTTGCTGCTTAGAAAACACAAGGTGAATAAAAGCCTTAGTATGACCCTCTGGGGTCCTAAGAAGAGAAATGTTAATTCCAGAGGGACCACAAACAGCTGCTTAATGAGAGCACGTAGAGTCCACTGTGAACATACTGAGAGTTGTGAGCAGAAAGGACACTGAGGTCCCTCCACAGTCAGCCAGTCCTCCTGTGCCTGAGAGGAACTCATCTATGTCCTATCAAAAAATTTCTCCTTTTCTTCAACAATTAGTTCATAATAATGGAATACAGCAAGTATGCTCCCTGAAATTATGAACCACACAGAAAACCTGTCTCCATTCCCTGTGTCCATTGCAGGCAGGCAGCTCTCTGGGAATAGCCCTTCCTTGCCTTACAAATTCTCAGCCCCTAATGATCTTGCAGGTACAAGTGTAACCAAACAGGCTTGATATATTTTTTTAATCTGGTTCCACCATGGTTAAAACAGACACTTCCATTCTCAGTAGCCAGCCAGGAGCATTGAGTACAACCCATCGTCCTTTTTGGCTCTTCAGAGTGGATGTAAGTCTTCTCTGAAGACAGTAAGGTGGGTTCTAGAAAGATGTTCTTTGAATATACATGATATTCAAACAGTAGCAAAGTATACAGCATTCACACACACATACACACTCCTGCTTACGTGTACTACTGTATAAAGACTTTTAAAAGATCTTCCTAAAATCCAAGCTCTTCCTGATTGTTTTCTCAAAAAACGAATTAAGAAAACTGACAAAACTTCTGCCAAATATGAACCTGGGAATTAAAATTTGTATCTTATTGCAAAACTAAAGACAGTAGGTCTGTAGCAATATTTCTTTTACAGCACAAGATTCTCTTCTCCCTGATAATCTCTCTGTGCTCCCCATTTTCTACACTGTTTGGCCTTCTCTTTCCTCAGGTGGTATCTGCTTCAGCACCCTTCTCTCCATCCTATTAATATCTTTCCACTTGAGAGGCACCAACTACATTTCCTTCAGCAATGGTCTGATACACAGCTCATCAAACTGGGACGACTTTTCTCTGCTCTTACATGCCTGTGAAGCTTCCTGCTTCTATTCCAGACCTAAAAATCTTGTGTGTCCAAAAACTTGCCTAATTCTTTTTGAGCTGGTTGGTCAAAAAAAGAGATGGCATCTTAACTTACATACTTTGTCTTCATTTAATAATTTTCATAGTCTTTAATTTTTTAAAGAAATGTTATACAGGCATTTTTTTTAGGCTGCCAGAACTACTCAGCTCAATGCTGCTGTTTGCAGTGTAGGCAGTGGCACATTTTCACCAGCATTCTCATTGGACCAGGTGGATTTAGAGTCCCTGCAGTGTGGTAACTGCATTGGCACAACAGCTTCTCTGCTGAAGGATTTATTCAAAAATTATAGCTGCATATAACTATGAATTACCTCTTCTACAAACAGGAAATGAGGAAAAAGGAACACATGGTAGTACTCTGGGTAGGTGACTCAAATTTTGCCCCTTAATCAAACCAGTCATTTTATGCTTTACCAGTTGGGTTATGGTAAGCCAATACATAATCTTCCAGGGAGTTACGATGAGATGAGAGACTTCTGGCATGAGATCACTCCATTTCTTAGCAATAAGAGGTGATCAGTAAAAACACATCACAGATTATGGACAAAAATTGACATCTCAATAAAAATGTAGTAAAAATGGTAGATGTGGTTGAAAATAACAAATGATGTGCTAAAATCTTCTCAGCCATGTTCATTTGGTCATATGCTCTATTTTCGGTTTTTCAAACTGCAATGTTACTCATTCTTTTGTCACAGCTGAAAATTTATTCAGTTAGGCTCTTTTCCAGCTTTTGTGATGAAAGACTGAAATAAGCAAAACAGGAAGGCAGTAGGTTTGCATACTGTTGCCCAGCTTACTTCTACTGAACTCTCTGGTTGTTAGGTCAGCTCCATTGTAGAACCCTGATAGTTTGGTTGTTAAAATGCATCACCTGTCCCATCTCAATATGTCCCTTAAGGTGTTATTTATGGCAGAAAGTATTTTTTCATGCAAACTGTTTGCATACTAAGAAATTATAGAATAGACTAGACTAGACTAGACTAGACTAGACTAGACTAGACTAGAATAGAATAGAATAATCAGAGTTGGAAGGGACCTACAAGGATCATCAAGTCTCACTCTTGGCTCTGCACAGGACATCCCCATGAGTCACACCATGCCCCTGAAAGCATTGTCCAAACACCTCTTGAACTCTGTGAGGCTTGGTGCTGTGGCAACTTCCCTGAGGACACTGTTCCAGTGCCCAACCATCCTCTGAGTGAAGAACAGTTTTCTAATATCCAGTCTAAACCTCCCCTGATGCAATTTCAGACCATCCCATCAGGTCCTGTCACTGCTTACCAGAGAGAAGAGATCAGTGTCTGCTTCTCCACATCCTTTTGTGAGGAAGTTGTATACAGTGATGAGCTCTCCCCTCAGTCTCCTCCAGGCTGGAAGGACTGAGGAGAGCTTTACCTGTGCTCCTGATCCTTCAACGAATCTTCTCAAGGCCCTGAAATACCTTTTTATTGACTTTGGACTTCTCTTTGTTATTGCATCATTATCGACTTGGAAGAACTGTAATGGATAGTAATCAGAGGACCTTATGAGACTGGGGAGTTTTCTGGTGACATCCCTTGTCCAAGCCCTGGGAGGCAGCAGAGCTCCCTGTTGGCAGGGTCTGGTCTGCATATTGGGCCCTCCACTCCCTTTAAAAGGGAGTCACCTATGACAACTACCTTTCTTTTCCTTTTGGTAGATGAGGCCTTGATGCAGGGGTAGATTTTGTTGCCCTATGTGCCCCCTCAGTCTCAGAAGAAATTTCATTGTCCTCTTCTTTTGACTGTTATTCTGGTTGTGAAACTGCAAACCTATAGTAAGTAACGTCAGTTCTGCATGCCATCTTCAAGTTTTTGGGAGGAGGAGCCTTCTGCATGAATGGGTCTTGACCAATTTCCAATCGTCTTGTTTAACTGACTCATGTCTAGCTACCTGACAGGGTTCTGGGTCCACCAGGTTCTCTATTACAGAGGTTTGAGATTCTGGTGACTGTAGTGTCTCTGAGCATAATCTATTTCTTCCTCATTTTCCCAAATACTATGTAGCCCATTCACTTCCTCCTGTAGCTCCCTCACCTGATGACAGAGTTTCTCAACAACAGTATGACTTTAACAGAAGGAATGACTGTTGGTCACAGCCTCACTGAGAGGTTTTAGGCACTCCTGATAACATGTGACCTGGATAGCTACATCTTCCACCAAACTGCCTGTCTGACTTGAGGCATCTGACGTGTCTTCTGTGCTGCCTCCAGCAATTAGAGGGGAATGAGCTCTGTGTCATGCCAGAACCATACCTGGAAGGCAGGGCACTAGTAAGACTGGGACTCAAGGGATACCTTTATGTTCTACCTGTAACCTGCTGTACAGCCCAATCCAAACCAATGTTAGCCTGGACTTACCTCAATCACAGCTGCTGCTGCTGTCCAGACTCATATCCATACTCAGAGAAGCATTTGCAGACCTGTCAAGGATGGGCTGGTGAGGTCCTCATGTCAACTGCTGCAATGGTGGTGGTGGTGAGTGGGGTGAGTGCAAGACTGTCCTACTTCTGCTCTGCCTCCCAGTGCACCTTACCAGTGCAAATGGAGCATCTCATGTGGGTCCTGCCTTGATGTCCCCAAGGTGATGTTTCTACAAGCCACCCACTGCTTCAGAACTGCACCTGGTGAGCCTGGATGGGGGAAATTGCTTTCTAGGGTTGCAGTCACACTGCAGGAGTTTACAGCAGCTTTTCTTTTTTAGAGAAGTTTGTTGTGGGCTATTTTTGCCCCCAGCTCTCATCTTGAGTTCTGCACATCAAGTCTGAAAATGTGAAATACTGAAGCTACTTACAGCTTTTATTTATAATGGAGCATTTGACCACAGTGGCTCTTTCTTTACTGTATGTTCTGTTTCCTTCAACATACAGAACTATGAGAAGCACATATCTTTGATTAGAACCAACAGAGGTTTTTTCCAAAGCCCTCAGCAGCAAACCTGCATACTCTCAGTCTGTTGACTGTTTGAAATCTGGCAGTCTCAAGCCCCACACACATGAGAAACACAACTCCTACTGTATTCAGAGAGAGCAGTACTGCTGTCCCATGTGATGCTTTGGCAGAGAGTCATTTCAGATTAATGTTTAAGCTGTGCCAGGGATGACTGACCACACAAACCATATTGTCTGTTCGTTAATTAATTGAGCATGAATGCTTTGGGTGGGTCTCACCATCAGAGCTTTTCAAGGTGTGAGCAGGACACATCCCAGCTGCACACAGCTCAGCAGATGC
>NW_008663159.1:0-41530 GCF_000695815.1 Acanthisitta chloris | reverse complement strand
CCCCACTTGATTTGCTTCCCTTTCAGTGAATTATGTGATAGCAAGTAAAACCAACCCACAAGGATTCCTGTGTGAAAGACCTTACAACCCTGGGATGACAGGTATGTTGATGGATTAAGAAAATGAGATCACAGTCATACATATTCATAAGTCAAGAGCCTGGTGAAAGCTCTGAGTTAATGTAATTATAAGCAGTGCAATCAAAGGGCTCTCACATATGATGTACTTGCCTGCTACCACAGATTAAAATAACATTTTTCACTGACAAATTTGCCTTGCTCTCTCAAAAGCACTGAAAAAAACCCCATACTGCCTGTTTGTCTGTGATAGGGATTATAATTTATTTAACTCAGTTGCAAGAGAAACTGCCTGTGGTTTTGAATTGACCATAGCCTTTGGAGAACTTGCACAATATACTGAAATGCCATCAGACCTAGAGAGCTGAGATTGGAGCAGATCATGTATGGTTGAGCTATTGCTGTCAAACCCTGGCCCTGATCAGCCCTGGGGAGCCTCAGCAGTATCAGAACCTGTCCTCAATCCCACATCCCACAGGGCACCTTGGTTCTGCTGCTAAGTCTGCTCCTCTTGTGCTCAAGCTGCTCTGAAACCTGGAGATGGCAGGACCAGCAGTGAAATTTGGAGCTGGTTCCTTCTCTGTGTTTGTGCTGGGGGTTGGGACATGCAGGAGCTGGATTCCAAGTCTGTCTGATTTGTGGTGCCAAACATTCTTGTAATACATGCTTTCTGGAGCTCTTTATCACTTATTTCCAAGCAGGCTGCAAGTTTCCCTATCCCAAGGACTGCAGAGATGTGAACCACCTGCTTTTATAGGTTACTTTACAGCCAATAACTGAAGAAAGCCAATAATGCAGGATCAATAAATAACATGCTGTAGGTACTTTACACCACATGAAACAATGTTGAGCCCAGTTAAACCAGGTATGCATCTGCTTTTCATTGCTGGTGGAAGAGGAGCTTCCTCCATCAATATTTAAAATGAAATAAGAACCCATGAGGTTTCCTTCTTCCAAAGAGGGAATTACTTGTCTGCTCTTGCAGTAGTGGGAGTGGGTGACACAGGGGAGAAGAAGGAGTTTTAGAACATTGCTTGGCAATGGTGAATGTTTGACATTAGTAGTGAGCAAAGGCTGATTTGGAAACCTTGTCTTGTGATCAGGGGCTGCAGGGAAAGCCTTGTGCCCTTGAAGGATGAAGAGGAGAGGTCTGAAGGCAGGGAGTCACCCAAAGATAATTAACAGGTAGAATTTGTATCACATGCTCTGCTTGTCCTTCAACTCTATTGGATGGGATCAACTGAAAAATCAAGGCATGATCAGCAGAGCTTGTTAAATACTGAAGCCTTTCCAAGACCAGACTGAAATAGCGAAGTGATATTTCTCTCCTCCTGTGTCAGTCCCCCACACTGGGAGGTCCTCAGGATGCTCATGGGGACTCATGAGGAGCTTCCTCACAGAGGTAGCAAAATGAATGGAAATGAATTCAGTCAAACCTGTCACTTTTTGTGCAGCTATTGAAATGTAAGTGATGGCAGCAGCCAGTGTTTAGTTTTGTATGCAGCAAGATCATTTTCTTGCCATGAATAAATTAGCATATCTGAATACTAACCAAGTGGAACAACCTGTAAGGCACATGTCAGGCCCTTTTTATTCTGTGCCTAGAAAAGGTTTTGTGCCTGGCATAAGCAGTGGAGTGTCTGGGGACTGACACACACCCAGATGTGACAGCAAATTCAGTCAGCACCCCAGTGACTACAGGTGCAAATGATCTACAGGTGCAGCTTTCCTCTTTGGCTCCAATGGGAAGAACACCTTGGATAACCTAATGCCTGCTGGGAAATAATGTGCCTGACACAGCAAGAAAAGGCTTTAGCAAGGGGGAGTTCAGCTGCACAAGATCTCACACTCTGAAATGTGCTTTGTGCTGCAGGGCCCAAGGATCGATGCAAGTACTCAGCTGCTCTGTGTGGACAGATGGCTTTGGTGGCTCACAGGTAGAGCCAAGTTCTCATCAGTCTGTGCTTCCCTATTCATAAATCCTGCTGATTTCTCAAACCACTAAATGGGAACAGAACCACTAAATCCAATCTATAAAATTTCAGTCCCCAGACCAGAGTTGTTTTGGGGGAAGTGAGGTTCTTGGAAATAAAGATGTGATATCTGTGTGATCTGCACTCTATCAGCATTCAGCCAAAGCAGAACTTGGGACATGCAAACCATTTCCTAGTAAAGATATTGAAGGGGAAGAAATGTGCTAACTGAGCAGAACAAGATGACTCTCATTAATCCTCTTATTAATGGTTGTTCTTTTTATAATTGTTTGCTTAATATATTGACTTTACTGCACTGTGTTCACTGTAGTTGTGTTCCAAGGCACTAAAATAGTCCTTGAAGCTGCTATGGTGTAGCACTTTCGCCCAAGATGTGCACATCCATCTGCACTATGGGAACCAGCTCTGGAGAGACATTGGTTGAAGGCAAAGCTGCTCTCTTGGGTGAAACTATTCACAAAGCAAGAGCCAAGAGCATAATGATGGTGTCAAGAGGCACAGGCTTTTGAAAAGTGTTGTTAAGTGCTTTGGAGAGGTTTTATTGCTATGGCTAATTAAAAGGTCATCACAAGCACTAAATGTAGCCAATGTTTATTTTCCATATAGTCATATTGACAGGCCAGTGCTCTGTCAGTATATCAGGACTGTGTGCTTGTTTCTGGAGAGGATTAACTATTGCTTACTTGTCAGGAGAAAGAAACATCACTAACAAGTAAGTAAACAAAAAAATAAATCCTTGTCTCTCATGACGTGCCAACAGCCTTTGGAATTGCATTTGGCTGTTTTTCTAATGTTTTCCTGAAGTCTGCCATGTAAGCTGCAGTGCAGAGTTAAGCACTGTGTACCAGCATGCTTTGGGCACAGCAAACCTATCTGAATTTCCTTGGGCCTGAAATCTGTCTCCTGGCCCAGTGGGGGCTGGCAGCTGTAACCACTGCTCATGGGTGCAAGGTGCTTTGACCCAGGATGAAGGTTTTAGAGGCAGGACTTCCAAACAAGGCAGCTGGACTGGCTGTACCCACTTAGGCTGCAGGTAGCAACCAGAGATGTCGTATCCCACAGTGGCTGGCTGCTCTGGTTCAGGGACCAAGGGCACACAGAGACCCTTCTGGATGAGAACTGCAGAGAATAGCAAAGAAGTAGAGAACAAGGGATCCACTGGAGGAAGCTCACAACAATATAACTATACTGTAACTGCAGAGAATAGCAAAGAAGTAGAGGACAAGGGATCCACTGGAGGAAGCTGACAACAATATAACTATACTGCTCAACCATCCCACCTAGCAATGTAGACATCTGAAGAGTTCACGGTCTGTATTTTTTGTATATATTACAGTATTTCCTAACCTGCAATGGTTCTCAATTTTGTCTGCTAATGGATACCAAATTTCTCTCCATGCCTGCCTTAAAAGGCATTTGGGGAAGAAGTCTTATAGCACCTGTAGATATCACCTGCAGGTCTATATGTTTTCAGTGCCTGAATAGCAAGGGAAAATGCAGGCTGCACCTGGACATGTAAAGTGGAGATGGTTTCCCTCCCCTCTGCCAGTCTCCCCTTCACTCCAACTTCCAAGCCAGCTGTTGTCTGCAGTGCACTTGCTGCTTTACACTTCTCACTGGCAGGAACCAGCTGCTTGGAAAAGAGTACCAGCCACCAGCACAGCAAAAGGAGGAGGCATTGCTGGGAACAGTGTCCTCCTGCACCAGGGCAAGCACAGCCCTTTCGAGGAGCTGCAATATGAAAATAAATTTTAAGCTGTGAACAGCAGGTAATTCTGAAAGAACTGGGTGTTGGAATTAGCCACTTAATGAGCTGTCAGTGTCACCACAGAGAGTTCATACAGGGCCACTCTTCAGTCAGAGGGAGGGAGAGAACAGCCAGAGATATTTCCTGCTGGTTCCTAATGAAAGTCGCCTCTGTTACTGACGCAATCCTGGAGCCATAGCAGAGGCATCTGGGAAGTATCTGCATAGTTTCTACTAATTAATGTAGCTCTGATTTGTCTCCATACCTACTTACAGGAGTGATTAAAAGAGAGGCAGTCTGGAAGATTTTTATAAATTATCCTTTCCCCTTCAAAAATATATGAAAATTTATTTGTTTGCTTTCGAGACAGAGACTAATTAGAAAGTGGAAAGGAGAGGTGGTTGTTATACACCAAACGTCTTTAGAAAGTGGAAAGGAGAGGTGGTTGTCATACTCCAAATGTCAGGGGGCCTGGAACCAGATCTTGGGTTGAGCATTTCCCCAGTCACAAATAGCTGATAGTAAATGTATAAATTAGTCTGGAAGGAGACAGCACTCTGCACTTTGGAGCTGACAGCAAGCAGGCTATTCAGCCAGGATCATAAATATCCCTTTGGAGCTCACAGCCAGCACACAGAGCAATGAGGAGCTCTGCCTGGCAATCAAAAGCCATTTCTATGACTAACGTGGAGGAAACAAATTCTTGTAGCACCTCATCAGGGGATTTGTTTCTTCCAAATGTAAAAGTAATTTTAATGTAGTCAGTATTCACTGTGAGACCAATCTGCTGGGTCTGCTGCAGTTTGCAGCCTGGGAGCAAGGCACAAACTATTCTGCAGAAAGCAGGGCAGGACAGACCCCTGCAGACCCTCTGACTCTGGTGGCTTCATGACCCTGACTAAACTACCTTCCCAACAAACATCTCTGAAGGAGCAGCAACTGCAATGTTACCAGATACTTCTGTGTTTTGTGGAACAATTCAGTCACTGAGATGGAGGTTTATTATATTCCATGTCGAATGGATACAGCTGTCTCCTATCTATATGAGATGGAGGTTTATTATATTCCATGTTGAATGGGTACAGCTGTCTCCTATCTATATGGCCATCAGAGTGGTGATAGTTAAACATGAAAGGCTCTAGTGTCCCTTTAGGTGAGGAATAAGCTTCAACGGTCTGAGTAATGCCTTCCTTCTTCTGATATATCCCTAATAGATCCTGGGCATAGTGACCACCTTTGTTTGTGCTGCAATCAGAGTGGAAGTGGAGGATATCTTGCACTTACTGCAAGGTGCCAGGACTGGCTTGAGGTGATCTAATACATGCAGTGTAAAAAGGGAGACCTCCAGGGGCTGGGTGTAATTGTAGGGAGGCTCCCTGCTGTTGAAGCATTAGATAAACTAACTTCTGGAGCTATGTTCACGTGAACATCAACCATAGTGCCTTCAAACCTCTTGAAAGTAGGAAAGAAATCTCTTTACAGGTAAAATCTCTTTAATTTCACCAGAATCTTAACTTTCAGGAAGATTTGGGGGAAAAAAACTCCAACCCAACAAAACAAACCCCCAAACTAAATAAAAACACCCAATGGTAGCAGTCAGCTATTTCATGAGCAATTTGTGGTCAGAAACCTGTTGATAGCACTCCAAGTTGCACCAGTTGGCCTCAAAATTGAGCCAGCATAATTGCAGACTAATGTTGAGATAACTGCTCAGGATAAGGATCTCTTCTTTTTGCAGGAAATAGACATAAGCTCTTGACAATAATAGCATTCTGCAGTATAAACCTCACTCCCTATTAACCCCAAACCCCAGGTCACCATAAATTCACTAAAGATGCAAACCCATTACACCTGGCATCAGTATAAGTAGTCCAGCACTGGGTGCTGCTATATTTTTCTCCATAATACTTACCGACTGTCCCTCCTCTTTCTTTACTTCACAGCCATCTGTGAGATCATGAAAAGGTATTGAATTCAGCTTTGTCCCATAAGACAACATCCAGCTCAGCCTACATGTGTTGCATGCAGTGACAGACAGTTTAAGAGGTGTGGAAGGTTTAGCTTGCTAACTTTTGTCTGCATGATATCCCTTTTTAGCCCAGACTTCAGGGTGATGCCATTGTCTGCATGATATCCCTTTTTAGCCCCGACTGCAGGGCAATGCCTGGGTGTTCAGTGATACAAGTGGCTCAGGAGTGGTCAGGCTACAGGGGAATGAAGACCCCAGGGACAGCTGGGGTAAAGGAGATGGTTCTATACACTGGGCCTGCAAGGGACAAAGAGGGACAGGGTCTTTGCATGGTCCCTGCTCAGCCAGACTCAGACCAGGACTTGGAGGGGGATGTCATTTCAGCCACCATGTCCTAACAGTGCTGCTGTTGCTGTGTGCTTGCTGCTGGGGTCCAGAGCCAAGGTTTGGTCCTGAAGTCATGCAGGAGGACCCTCTGGCAAGGGCAGGGGGCTCAAGCCACTGTCCAGTGCTTCACAGTCCAAGGCAGCATGGGCAAGCAAGCAGAGTAAGGACAGACGTACACAGCAGCTGCCATACAGGATCAGGACCACTGACCTGACACACTGGAAAAAAAGTCAGATCCATTGCCTTTATGGCTGTCACAACATGCTCTGATTGTCAGCATTCATCTCTCACCTTTTGCATCGAAGCAATTTTATTTGCTGTTATTGGAGCTTTTAAATTGCATTTCCAAAATTCATGGGATGGTGAGACATATTAGGAGAAACAACATTTTCTTTTCTGTTTCATACATGCTCAATGACAAAATAGCATAAAACTAAAAAACAAGTGTCTTCAGAGGAATGTGTCACACATGCTGTGTAAGCAGAGACTGCACCAGACAAGGGCCCAGTGCTGAGGGACATGAGACGAAGAGACACTCAAGGGTGATCAGCACCTTTCCACGTCACTGTCTTGCACTGCTATGTTTAACCAGTGCAGATTAAACCATGCAATTGTGTTCTAATTTCTTGGTCATATTAAAGATACTTCTAAAGTAAAATAGCCCAACAGAAAAACCCATCTACTGTGGTCCTTTGCCACATATCTAGTTGTAATTTATTTACTGACATATCTGAGTAATTTAGGTATATTTCTTGTATACTTAGAACATGAAATTTGGAAGAAATACTGAGTCATGATCTGCTGGATGAGGTGAGGATGGGATGCTTTCAGCCTGCCTTTAGCCATCTGCCTCTATCATCAGTGGAATGAGGAAGAGGCGCTTTTAAAGCAATTTATCTCATCCAAAATAAGCCTCTAAAATGCTTTTCAAATGTATTTTCTCTGTGGAAACTTCACTGAAATCCATTTTCCAGAATAATACAATTACCTGTGTTGTAGGCCAGAGGGGAGCATGGAGGCTCATTGCATTGCAAGCAGTACCAGACAAGCTTCCCTGAGAAGTGCCCTCTGAGAATGATCAAGGTGCCTACTTTTCTTTTCCTGCACCCTGAGCTTGGCAGAAATAACAGCATTTACAGGATATCTTTGTCTTGTCTTTTGATACTTTGAAATATGCAAAGAGTCCTCACACTTTGTATGAGTGGAGCATTTTCTCAAAGGTCACCTTTACAACATGTCTATCCATGGGTGAGACTGGAGGAGATTTCTATAGCTCCTTCAAATTCATAACCACTCATTTTAAGGCCAAGCTGGGTCATTAAGCTATTGAGCCTTGCCTCATGCATGACACAGGCAACATCATTTTCTGTATTCCTGAGTAGGATGAGGATTTTCCCAACTGATAACTGTGTAGGGTTTTAGTCATTGTTTTCTTTAGTCCTCCATGATTTGCTCTCTGCAGTCTTTCTCTTTTCCATTGCTCCTTACCTCTACTTGTCAAGCAGCAGGATTCTCCCTGTTCCACTCTTTACAAGGACCATTTATTACTGCAGTGCCCATAGCTGAGTCTTCATCTTCCTGATCCCTCTCCTCCAATGACCTCCATCACTTTCAAACTGCAGCTGAAAAATTTGTTTCAATCTCTGCTTCTACCTTCCCTTGTCACTGGCACTTTCCTCATTTATGAGTGTGTGAGATGTTTTTATAGAGCACAGTGTTCCTACTGAGAAATGCAGGATGAATTCTGTATATGACACCAAAATGAGACAATTTAACCTTAGATTTCTTTAATAACACCTTTTATCTATAAAGAGTCATGCCATTATAAGGTCATTGAAAAACAGTTAAAATAATTAATTACAAAAATATGCAAAGACTGTACTGTACAGATTTTGCTCTTAGTATTTAATCATTTCTCTGTAATAATAAATACTTGACTGACAAATCAGTTTCTGCATAGCATTGAGGAATTTACTTTCAAACTCAGTTTTAGGTGCATAATGACACTTTCAGTAATAATGTTAGTGAAGCTGCAGCAGGATATTAGTGACGATATACATTAAGGCTGGTGTGAATGTGCGAATTCGAAGATGTTAAAATATGCTAAGAGAGCTCCAGTTTCTGATGCACATAGGTTTTTTTCTTTTTACAAGGCATGAGATATGTTTCAAGTTGATTAATTTTTTTTGCCTGACTTTTATTTTTAGCTGAAGTTTTTGTATATGATTGATTACAATGAGAGCCATAACCTATCCACTTCCTATAATTAACTTTTCACTGATTGCACCGGGCATTGTGTAGATGAAGAGCACCAGGAAGACAATGAGAACAAGCAGAATTATGCCAATGATGATGTACTTCTTGTAATTTCTCCAGATCAGGTGATACAAACACTTGAAAGGATTTACAAACCAAGAGAAGGATGTGCCTGGTCGGCTAAAGGGGGAGAAAGAAAAACAAAAACTTCTGTAAAGGCAGATTCATCTCTTTCCAAAGTTATGCTACTGCAAAATATATGAGTTTAAAGGGACCTTTAACTTCTGGGAATGCACTACAGAGTTTAGAGGGAATGTCCACAATTTTCACAAACTATTGGGTCACTTTTCTTCCACACACCCCTGAGTGCAAGCTCCACACACCACTTGGAATGAAGTTCCATTTCACACTTCATAAATACTCCAATTTATGTCACAATACGGGGTTCAAAACTGCAAACAAGATCATGATAAATCCTAAAGAAGAAATGCAGGCATCTTGAATTTAAGTACAAAAGCTTTCTAATCATTTCAAGGCATCTAGCTTCACAAAAGTGGTAATGAGCCATTGCAAAAACCTGATTGCACTGCAATAGTCATATTGCCATAATAGTCAGAGCTGGATCAGACCTGGCATATGGCTCAAAATGATGGATTTTCAGAAGGAAATTTGAAATAGGCCTCCTGAAAACAGGAAATTAGCTGAAACCCAGGTAGTTTTCCTGTATACGTAAAGAGCCACCTTCTTCTGGTGGAGTATATCTGCATCCCACAATCCTAAGTTTTTTCCAAGTGTTGCCCCATGTTGTGTTCTCCTCCATAACCAGAAGCTTCATCACACTGCACAGTAAAGTTGGGTGCATGCAGAGAGGAAAACAATGTTCTGCTTAGAAAAAATGTTGATGTAGTCTGTCCTCTGGCATGCCACCCAGCTTGGGAGTCACTATGCCTCTGACTCCAACAGCCCTACCCAAGGCAACATCTGTCAGCTTTGTATGGTAGGATGATCTGACAAGTACAGTGGTGCAGAGCAACATTAACACTTGCAAAACTGGGTATTGTCTTATCCAATGTCACTGTCATTGTGCAGATGGTGCAGCAGTAAGGAGAATGACATTAACTGAGGGTCACAAAAAGCTATGGGTCACTCCAGAAAGCTGTTTAAAGAATTTAAGCAATGCCTCAGTTATCTGGTGAACTCACATTCAGCATGTGGAAGTGATGCCAATGTTCAGAAACTGTAAATCTAAAAGGCCAAGTGAGTATCTTTTAATTAAAGACTGTTTTATACTGAGGTGGAAATGACTCAGAAATAAATCTACAAGTAAGCCCTTCAGTTTAAAAGGAATTATTTAAAAACTGAATACTCTGAAGAAAAAAACTACTTGAGTAACAAGACCCTTAGCCTGCATGTTCCAACTGCTTAAAGGCTTTTCATAACCTCTAAACACAGAGGGGGAAGAAGCCAGACTGTTGCTCATTTAATTGGTTTTCCTTGCAACATAGGCAATAGAATGCAGTACCAGTTATAGGAGTGCATTTATTATGATAGAGTGCATCTGGAAAAACATCCTGTCTTGATCAGCAGAGCTGAAGAGATGGATAACCTCAGGGTGCTTTGGCCAGCAGGAAATTACACTCATTGCACCTCATTCTTCATTTGCATGCTTCTCTCTCTAGTACATCTTTGGTACATTAAAGAGTCTGCTACTCTCTATAGCTTCTAGAAGATAATTTTGTTTTTGAAGCTATTTTGTTTCTTAAATTTAAAAAAACTCAATTATACAAATTATCTGAAAATTTGTGTACTTGCCAGGGTGATCCTACATGAAGAACAAAACAAAAAGTGAACCTACAGCACTGGCATAGAGATCTGGGAGGTCCTGACACAAAGCTCCTTGAGATCCACTTCTTCCTGAAGAGAACTCAATTGAAGTGCAGAAAGTTCTCTGTTATCTCTCAGCTGATTTTGACTACTCTGCATGTATGAACCACATATTCCATCTCTCAGGGGCACTGAGTGGAGCCTCCCATTACTTAGTGCAAGATCTGGAGGAAGAGTCTGGTTTTGTGGCTTCTGGGTTAAAACACCTCCAGGCTGTCGGTGCAGCAGAGAAAGGGCCACCAGGCTGGTGACTAGAGCACATTTGAAAATAAAATGCCCTTGAGGTGAAAACGCATGGAGCCCTGGAGCCCCAGCCTGCCTGAGGTGCACAGGCTGGTACTGAAAAAGATGAGAGAAAAATGTGACAGTGCCTTGTGCATCCTGTTGACAAACTTCCTAGTCCTCTCTCCTCTGTAAGACAGTGCTTTAGTTTCTGTTACTGACAATCTTTTAGGCAGACTTCCATCAGGCATAGCTCATCCTGACTTTGGGTTATGATGTTGGGTGAAATATTTCTTTAAATTATTTCCAAGGCTCGTTTTCAACATGTCTCTGATACCTCCAATTTTCAGGCTAAATTTATACCTTTTGTAGGGGTATTGGCAATTCCTTTATGCTGTTTTCTCTTTTTTTCTTGTTTATCCTGAGATATATATCAAACAAACAAAATTAAACAGAAAGTGTAATGATTGCCATTATGATTAGCAATTGATTTTTAGAAGCTTTGGTAGCAGGAAATGTAACATTGAATTCTCTCTGTTTTTTTCTCCTCTTCCTCTTTCTTCCTTTGATCTACCTTATAACTTTAGTAGAACAAAGCACTTCAGCCAAAATAGACTACATGTACATTTTTCAGAACACAAAAAGTTACAGCTGTTAATGTCTTTTAATGTGACAAATACTGAAAGATAAAATGCTCCTTCTAGATAATTTGCCTTTGTTGAACCACTTAAAATGTCCTCATTAAAAAGTCTTATGATGAAGAGTAAGCATCTTCATTTTTTGAGCATGATGTACAATAAAACTAGAGATAGAATTTCAAAGTCATATAATTCACATGTCTAAAGAAGGGCAATGACACTGGGGAAGGATCTGGAGCACAAGTCCTGTGAGGACCAGCTGAGGGAGCTGGAGGTGTTTAGCCTGGAGAAAACGAGGCTCAGAGACCTTATTGCTCTCTACAACTGTGTGAAAGGAGGCTATAACAAGGTGAGATCTGGTCTCTTCTCCCAGGTAACAAGTGACAGGCTGAGAGAAAATGGCTTCGAGTTGCTCCAAGGAAGGTTTAGATTAGATAATTTATAAACCTAAAGGGTTGTCAAGTATTGGAAAAGGCTTCCCAGGGAAGTGGTATAGTCACCAGCCCTGAAGGTATTTAAAAGACCTGTAGATGTGGTGCTTCTGGACATGGTTTAGTGGTGAACTTGGCAGTGTTGGGTTAATGGTTGGACCCAATGATCTTAAAGTTCTTTTCCAATCTAAATTATTCTATTATTAACATAATAAATATAATCCATCTGATCTTTATACGTGACCAAACTGAGGTATTGGGTGTATGTGTAAGTTATGATGATTTAAGATGTTATAACATGCCAGGTCAGCTATGGAATGAGCCCATGTGTGAACTCTAGCTAAGGACAAATGTACGGCAATGCAACTTATTTGGGTTTCCAGAGGAAGGCATTTTAGCTAACCTGGAAGTTGCTGCCAGCTATGAGTGCCAGCAGTCAGGTAATGCACAAGCTGGACAAATAGCTTGCTCAAGTTTACAGCAGGGAAGAGGAGAAAAGCCAGGAGAGAAGCAAGGAAACCTTCCCTTTCCCATCTCCCGCTGAATGCCCCTTTCCCAGCTTGTTTAATGAGTATGCTCCTACTCACTTGGGTTTTTCCAAGGGTTCAGGCTCTTTTCGAGCTTTGCCTACTGGATTCTTCTCAGCTTCTTCTGCTGTGACTAAGTGAAACTCAGCTTCCACCTTGCCCTGGATCAGAGAGATGATATGTGAGCATCCAATCCTGTGTTATTATCACTAGATCACAGCAGGAGATTGTGGAGAAATGATGGAACTAGCATCCAATCCTGTGTTATTATCACTAAATCACAGCAGGAGATTGTGGAGAAATTATGGAACCGATCGAGGGCAAAGGAAATCAATTAAAGAAAATAAGATAATCTTTGCAGTTGAAGAGGAAGCACAAAGGAAAATCCAGGCACAAATTCCTGACTTAGCACAACGACTAGAGAGGTACAATCGTCTAGGAAAGAGAGGTAGGATATTTTCTTCCAGACCTATAAATATATTTTCTGCTTCCTAAATTATAGCGTAATTTATCTGAGAAGTTGTGTCTTCTATTGGTCACACATCCTGGCAGAGCCAAATGACTGAGATTTGGGATTTGGGTCCAAGCTCCCAAAATGGTCTGTGGCCATGTAAGCACATCAGCTTGGGTTTTCCTTCACTAGCTCATACAGCTCTGCGTCATGCTCAGTTTCATGTAGACATACCCTAATGACCATGTGAAAAATTAACTACTGGGATGTACTTCATGCCTAAACACATGCACTCCAGCTAGGAAACAGGGGATCAGAGCTGTCTTTCATTTACACTGTGGATCCCTGTACTGCTCTAACAGTACAAGGAGCCTTAAAGACAGGAAAAATGGAGAAGCTGTGTTAAACAATGAGAACCCAGATTAAACACAGAAAGCCCTTCAACATTATGAAGAGAAGCTGCAGCAGAAAACCCTGAAATAAATGGTTAGGTACACGCTGCTGCAAGCCTTGTTATGCTAGAGGCTTCAGGTAAATGAAAATTTGTGTGGCAACATTTATAGTCTTCCTAGAAGGGTAATTCTAACACAACAAGTCTTGCAGTTCGGAGGAAGCTGTCATTGTCCTTTGCATTCCTCTATACTGGTTGTATTCTGCCACTAAACCAAAAATATTGAGCACAGTTCAGCAAGAAGAGGGGATTTTGCTCTTTCTACTTGATACATGCCACTAGAAGGAGAGTCATTGTAGACTTCAAAACCACTTCCTTTGCCCAGGTTGAAGTCAGACATAAACAGTAAAGAAATAAATAATCAGATGAGCTTCTTTCCTGGATTTCCTCAGCTGACATAAAGTTGACTGGAAACACCTGATTTTCCACTTTGCCTATTCAATGTGCTGAGAGACAAACAATGTGAGAAAGCAAAGTGAAAGTACAAAGTGCTCTGATTGCCTGGGCTTATCTGAACCAAATCTATGGGGAACCATTAAAGCATTTGGAGGAATCCTGTGGCTTGCCAGTAGTGGTTGCTCTGTCTGTCTCAGGGTCTCAGCAGAGCATATCAGGCACAGAGAAAAGCTGTTCATCTGTAGTGGGCTGCCTACCGTGAGCTCCCCAGCCTTGATGAAAGGCCACCAGCCTCTGACACGCTTCTGCTGAAATATGGAGATCTTGTTTTCTTCACTTGCTGCCACAACCATGTCTACTTCACAGCTCTTGGCTGTCTTTGCTGCTCGAGGGAACCCATTCAGGTTCAATTCAAGAGTGCCTGGAGGGAGAAGTAGGATGACAACACTCAGAGAACAGACAGACACAAAGGCATTCAAACTGCAGCTTTCAGATGAGATACATGGAGCAATGCAGCAGCTTGGGCCCAAGTGTCAGAGCTGGGGAATCTCTCCATACTGTAAGCACAATACAGATCAATTTGTATTGCCCTGGCATCATTTCAACTGATTCCAAGAGTGCCTGGAGGGAGAAGTAGGATGACAACACTCAGAGAACAGACAGACACAAAGGCATTCAAACTGCAGCTTTCAGATGAGATACATGGAGCAATGCAGCAGCTTGGGCCCAAGTGTCAGAGCTGGGGAATCTCTCCATACTGTAAGCACAATACAGATCAATTTGTATTGCCCTGGCATCATTTCAACTGATTCCTAATTATTACAGATCAATTTGTATTGCCCTGGCATCCTTTCAACTGATTCCTAATTATTGCCTCTCCAAGAAATGGGTAAGTTTGCAATGTGATGCTTCAGTAAAAGACAAGCAAAAGTTGGGACTCAGACACTATTTTGTACACACCTCTACAAAACAGAGGTCTGGAGAGACCTCAGGTGAAGCTCAGGCAGATCCATTGCATACTTACCCAAGAAATCATCTGAAGAAAGTCTTTCAAAATCCCACACCTGAAGGACCAGCTCTGCAGGTATTTTGCGTTCTGCCTTTTCCAAGGAAAATATGTTTTCTCTTTTACTAACCACCATCCGTTTCTCTGCTGGGAGATAGTGGAATGGGAACACAAAGCGCCAGTTGAAGTTGCCCTCTCCTGTCAAGGAATTGTAATGTACGTCTGTCTCCTGTTTGTCCTCTTCCAGGCCCTTTATCCACCTACAGCACACACACAGTGGAAAGCACTGCTGTCACCAGGGGAGCTTGAATTGTAATTGTCATTATTTGGTTACAAGCATGACCACTTAGTAATTCCTTCCCAATCAGTATGAGGCAACACACCATTCAGGACTGTGATATGCAGCAACAGGCTATCTCAGCCACCTTCCAGCTGTGGCACAGGCTGCAATAATGGCCAGTGGTGATCAAAAGCTGAGAGTAAGGACATGGTTTTTTGTTTTAATAAAACCCCAAATTACCAGTTGGTCATTTGCTACTGGCCAAGACATCTCTCTTCTTTGGGACAGGCAATGACAGCATAGGTCATTTATCCAGTACTAATCACCCTATATTCACATTGTTCCACACTAATCCCTTGTCAATGTCCCAAGACAAATTTCAGTGCTCAATATTAGAGCCTAAATTGTTTGTAGTTGCTGTTTGCAGGTATAAACATGGCATAAGTATGGCTGGAGAAGTCTCTCTGGTGGTTTTTTTTGTGACTTCCTCTTGGTTTCTGCTACAGTGTGCACAACATCAGGTGTGCTATGGTACAAAAGGACAATGCTTTCCTAAACATAATTTTCTCTTCTGAAGAGTTCTGCTAAGGTAATGATCCAGCTAGGTATGTTTCAGTTCCAAAGATGATTTATCACAGCTAGAGTAAAGATTAGAATTTTTGTGCTGCATCCAAAGAGTGGCTGCAAGCTCCAATGTTTCAAAAAGGAATTGTGAAAAATGGCAACAATCTGAAGCATGGCACTGCCCCCAGTGCAAATCAATGCCTGGTGACAGCCACAGTGTCACATACCCTGTCTGAACATAATGAGATTTCTGTCTTCATCATTAATGCACAGAACCAAAAAGTTTTCCACTCCTGGTTTCCCTGTCAGACCATTCTGACATTGATAGAGTTGTCCTCATGTTATCACACAGCTCAGCACAAAGTCTGGTTTCCTATTCCTCAATTTCATGCTCTCAGAGCTACTCTGCCACTGCTCTGAAGATGTTTGTTTATTGCTAAGTTGGATATATGTGTGTGAACACCAGTGATTTCAGGTCCTCTCAGGGTACTGCAAAGGGAGGTTTGCTCAGCCTGTGTGTGCAATACCCACACTTGCAGCACACTGGGGGCCATATGGCTGTAGTGGTGTGTGCTCCACCTGGGCTAGTATCACCTGCTCCAAAGAAGTGGTGCCACTCCCAGTGCCCCACACAGTTTGGTCAGAGGTAATGCAAGTTTCCCTGGTAAAATGATGTAGATACATCCTACACAGGGTAAAAGCTGCTACCAGATTGCTCCATCCTTATGCTTACTTTGATCCCAGTGCTCCCTCCTTCAGCTTTTTGCATTTGGTCTTTGGCAACACTAGATCAGATTTTCAAGGGAAATTCATTTTTCCATATGCCTGGTGCTCCACACACTCATATTGCCTTATTAGTCTCATTCTCCAGTAGTGGAAAACCAGCAAGAAATCTAAGACCAGTCTGGCACCTGAAGTTCCCAACATTTTGTACTGCCACCTATGCCATCATTTCTCCCCACCTCTCTCTGGTACTGCATTCAGAAACAGAAATTTTAAAGCAGTACTTCAAAACAGGCAAGTAATTAAGAAGTAACCTGGTACCCTTTCAGGAAAGAGCTTATTTGAGTGTCAAGATCCCTTTTCGTCTCACTCTTTTCATTTTATGTGACATAGTTTACTGGTTAGCCTAGTAACGTCTGTGAAGCTGTGACAGATGTTTTGTCTGCAGCAGGAAGGAGTTGGAGAGCAGAAAGTGCCCAAGTGATGCTTCCCTCAGCACAGCCACAGTCCACACACACTCCCCACATGAGGTTGGAAAATATTTCCAATACAAATAACCTGGAAAACACCTGCTTTCTTGTTCCTAATGCAGTCACAATTCCCTTTTCTCTGATTATATCAAACCTCTCTGCAGCTGTGTAAGCTCTTATAGTTCAAATTCTGTGTTTGATCTCTTGCTAAACTGTGAGCTTGGTTCTTTTCTTGTGCCATCTCTGCCTGAGCAGGAATTAATGACTAATGTAATTTTATAGTTACCCAATTTTAAGAGGGGAATAAAAGAAAAAGGAAGCAGTATCCAATATAGATGAGTAATTTAGGGATGTAGAGAACAGTGCCAATGTCACAGAAATAGCTTATCAAATACTCTCACAACACAATTTTTAATCTGATTTTTGAATGAAATATTACACGTTTTGTTGAAGACAAGTGCTGAAGAACTTACCCTTTTACATAGATATCACTTGATTTTTGCCCCATAAAGATATTTTCATCTTCTAGAATTACATCCTCTGTATTCCAGATTATTACCCTCAGTTCATAGCTGAAACAGAAAAGAAAGTGGGCCTGTGTATACTCAAGCTCTGTTCAGACACTAATGCAAATCTCTATCAAATAATTCCTTTATAAAGTGAGAAATGTTGTATTTGTGTGTCAGCCTCAGGTCTCTTCTGTTTACAAGAGTCTAGTGATGGAGTGGGCTCCTCTCAGCTCTTGGAGTATGATGGACAACATCAGGGTCACTGCCAGCTTTGAAGGGATGAAAAATTCCTTGTTTTTTATTTATCTGTTTCTTTTCACAAAAATGCTGCAGTGAAACAAGCTTGCTAATAGAAAACAGATCTCCTTGCGAGGTGCTTTTAAGAAGAAATGCCTAAAAACATTTGTGTTTGGTGCAATCTCATGCATTAAAAGGGAAGAAAAGGACTTCTTAGAGATATTTTCATTTAAGCAAGTGCAATCATCTTTAGAAGCAATAGTAAAAGAAATTTAACTTTTCCCATTCTTTCCACTCTCTATATGCAGCCATTTGTGGTGGCCAGCCAAAGATCTAGATTGACTCGAAATACAGATGTTGCAGGTGACATAAAAAATTGATACTCAAAACTGTAGATATTTCTTGAGTCATTGTATGAACTGCAAAATAATAGTTTTTCTTTAAGAAAGGCAAACAAACTATGTCTGAGAACACCAAAATATGATTTTTATGGTATGATATGTCTTGTCTTGGAAATAGCCTCAATATAAGGTGTGAAACAATTTGCCCCAGAAGTTACCAGATATCCTAGACCATGGAGCTCTTAAGGAGTGTTGACCATGAAAATCAAGCCTCCATGCAAGCCGAAGAAATCATTTGCAATGTCCATGAAAATCAAGCCTCCATGCAAGCCAAAGAAATAATTTGCAATGCTCCATCAGAGCCTTGTTCAGTCAAAGATTGTCAATAAGAAACGTGTTCACAAAGTATTTGAAGTTATACAGAGCCTGGAACCTCTTTTGGTGCAGCAAATGCACATTTCTCAGCAAGATATGCAGCTTCTGTTGGTGTGTTTGCTTTTGTTTTCATAAATGGCTTGATGGTAATTTCTCCTGTTGTAGTAGACTACAAAAGCAGCAGCAAAAATTTGGTTTTGTGGGCCTGATTAGTTTTAAATCCTTGGTTTGTTTGTTTGTTTGTACAAAGCTTGTTGTTAAGGACTTTTATAGAAAGTTCTGTTCTGAAGGAGGTAATTTTTACACAGACTTGTTTGTTTGTCAAGTCTTGGCTTTTGTAGAAGGAAAGGAAAATAAACAAGTTTTTATCAGACTATATCTTGTTCAAACATAAATAATATAGGAATAGTACCTGATCCTGTTTCAGACATAAAATTCTCAGGAAAGACCTTGCTAAATTATAGCAAATGTGCAGTATTGCTTGTAAATTAGCATAAGTAAATGTGAAATTTCTTCTTCTATCTGTTGCTGCTTTATGTGTTTCTTGATCTTATCTTTTAATGAAGTGCTGGAATTCCAATAGGTGTAATACTACTGCATCAGATTAAAGAGCTCAACAAGGTCGAGTAAGTTATCTCACTGAAAGTGGTAGTGAAAGCAGAACTACTTCTTTCAGCTCAACAGGTGTATGATAACATTAACTCTTGTGTCTAGCCACCTGCAATCTCTATATGAAAAAGGGAAAGCGATATTTTTGCAAAAGAGGGGATAGACCTTGTTGAAAAAATCACCAACAGTTGAGTTGTTTAATGGAGGATACCAAACTAGATGCTCTTGTTTCACTTGAAGTCATGTGACCCTAAGGAAACGTTTCTTGGGACCAGAGATGTTTGTTTTAATGGTTTTTTTCTCCTATTTCTTTCCAGACACTTAAGAAAGACTAGGTCTTTGAAGAGTCATGCACAGTGGTGGGAGGAAAGCATAGAGTATTACCCTTTGGGTTTTCTTGGTGAAATGTCCACTGGGGGTCCTGGCAGAGGCATATCTCTAGGAAACATGTCAATCCACATCTGTACACGACCCTTGAAAACAAAGAGATAAACATCTCTCTAACCATATTTCACAGACACTTTAAGTGTTGTTCTGATATTCAAAACCACCACTTCCTCTGTAAGCACCAACCAGCTCATTGTCCTGTAACTCTGATTTCATCTATAAGCTTTCCATACAACTTTTTCATGCACATATTCTTTCACTTGGCAACAGAAGCTTAGACACCTAAAGGGCATTAGGACTGTGGGCAATAATTATGTGTTTAATAGACATTGCAGTGATCAACAGCTTTTAAAAACATTATTGCATCAAGGCAGGTTTTTCAGTGAGACTGTTGAGATAACTGAGGTTATCTCAGTCATCTGGTTTGAAGTTATCTCAACAGTCCAAAGAAGGGCAAGAAACATGGTGAAGGGCCTTGAGGGGAAGCCATATGAGAAGCAGCTGAGGTTACTTGGTCTGTTCAGCCTGGAGAAGAGGACACTGAGGAGAGACCTCATCACTGTATGCAACTTCCTCATGAGGGGAAATGGAGGGGGAGGTACTGAACTTTCTGACAACCAAGGGAATGATCTGAAGTTGTGTCAAAAAAGCTTAGTTTGGATATTAGGAAAAGTTATTCACCCAGAGGGTGGTTGGGCACTAGAAGAGCTCCTCAGGGCAATGGTCACAGCCCCAAGCTTGATAGAATTCAAGAAATGCTTGGACAATGCTCTCAGGCACATGGTGTGACTCTTGGGGATGTCCTGTGCAGGGCAGAATTGGACTCAATGATCCTTGCAAGTCCCTTTGAATTCTGAATATTCTGTGATTCTGTGAAATTGGTGAAATTGGAATAGAACTCAACCATTGTCAGCTTCAAGGTGAAAATCCATGTAAAAATAGTATGTGATGAATAGAAAAAATAACCAAAGTTTAGATATAAGCAGATGTTTTGTTAACTTATAAAACTAAAGCATTTAAAAGAATGAAAATATGCAGTTACACCTTGTGCAATTACTGTGTATTTGGGTAATTGGCTGTATACATATAAGGTGGCAATTTAGGCTGATACTGTACAAAGTCTCATGTACGGTGCCACACTTGGATGCAGTATCTGTAAGTTTGCAGATACAAATAGAAACCACAATAACTGGAGGAAATTAAAACTGCTCCTGGGTCTACCATCACCACCAGCCCTGATCTGCTGTACCTGTTCCATGCCTGGCTTATCCTTATGGTAGAGAGGTCGAGTCTCAATGTGCTCTGGGACCAGTTTGTATCCGGCTCCAGGGATCTCTTCCCAAGCACGTAAAACCTTTAAGGAGAGATGTTCATACGATTCAACTGGCTCCTCTATAGGAAAGAATAAAACAAAAAGAACAAAGAGAGCTGAATTATAATATTGACCCCCTTGGTAATACGTTCCATTAATTATTAAAGGTAGTCATTAAAATTTTGCATGAGTGAAGAGGAAGATTTTATGTATTCCAGCTGAATAAAGAAGGGCCTTGAAATGCATTTAATTTTCATAAATAAGGGTACCCACAGGGGTAACTAGAAGGCAGCAGTTTATCTGTAAAGCACGGCAAATCGACAGGGGTAACTAGAAGGCAGCAGTTTACCTGTAAAGCACAGCAAATCATTTCACTATTACAGTAGCAGTTTTTAACAGAAAGATGGAAGAAACCTGTAAACTACTCTTTTTACAGAAAACTGCAAATTTTTACAACTCATGAAAGACAAGGAGACTTGAATTTTGAGAAAGCTGACAGGAAATGGGCACTTGCAGTTATCTACACCTCATTTTGGTTTGTGTGCAACAACAAAGACCCTCTAGAGAACCGAATCACACTTCAAGGGAAGAGAGTCCATGGGCAAGAGCATGACACCTCCTGACTGACTCAGCTTGGCCACTGGAAGGGAGACCCCAGAGAATGGCATCTCAAGGAAGGACCAGTGTTAATATTGAAACTAGGTGGATTTTGGAAAGCAGAGAAACCCTTTTGAGTTCTTGAGCTTCTCTTTCCTCCCTTTTCTGTGTCTGCTCCCCACAAAAAGAGCCCAGACTTTTGAAGAATGATTATCTCCTAGATTAGAAGTACCCAAGTGAGAACAAGGTTCAGATTTATTTGTGTCAGCAAACTGTTACCACTTTTCTTATCGTTGTTGCTATCTCCGAGTTGCTGGTAGCTGACAAAGATTCATTTGGAATTTAAACAGTAGGTATTAAACTCTTGTAATGGCTCAGAGAGTGAGGAAGGATGACCCTGTGGCTGTGAGTCTTGGTTGCCTCTCATGCACTAATTCATGTTTGAGATGTGATGTATTTCATCTAATTTTAGCCATCTAAAAAAAAGGTCTCTAGCCTGACCTAAACAGTCAGGCAGCCTCAGCAGCAATGACACAGATAGTCCTGAGATATCCCATATCCTCTCAAAGACACCTTTATAAAGATTGTTTTTACCTCTGAGGGTGCCTATTTCTTCCCATTGGCTACAGGTAGTCATAGACTACTGGAGAGTAGTAGATAGGCAATTGGACTAGATGATTGTTGTAGGTCTCTTTCAACTGAACTATTCTATTCTAGAGCAAAGTTAAATTATTCTTTCCCTTGCAATTTAACACTGGATAAATAAATATAATTTTCTCCACCTGTACAGTGGAAATGGTACTGCTTCCCTGTGAAGGCTGACAGCTGGACTGAAGGCCTCACTAATGAGAACAGCATTGTCCTTGACAAGATAAGCCTGTATCCCTGAGACTAACGAGGTAAACACCTTGTGAGAAAGGAAGAAGATGACCATAAAAGGAGGATGTTTTGGGATAATTTGTAAGGGTATGCGTAAGCAGCTGTTAACCAATAAATTAAGCATTTCCACATCACTGACCAATAGGTAATTAACATGGTGTGTGCACAGTGTGTGCAAAACAATAAAAAGCAGCAGTGTAGAAATAAAATTTGGCTATCATCATAGAACCTGTCTTGACCATCTCTACACACACAGCAACGTCTGCAACACTTCCCCTTCTCAAGAGTCATATCTGGGTTTTCAGTTAGATTTACAGATCCAAATTATGACCTTCACAGAAACCCATCAGGAAATAAGGACCCAGATGTACTTGTCAGAATGGCAATCTGGATAGAAATTATGTAGAAGACTGTATGCTATAAACTATTTCTGTATAACATGTTGAAAAACTTGTACATAAGTACTTTGGTCTTTGCCATCTGGCTATTTCCTTGCATCTGATTTCCATTATCTTGTCTGATATTGGTTTGTCTGAAGCTCATTTTAGTGGACCAGAATTTTGATTGAGGGATCCTGTTGCTGGTAGTCACACTCAGTCATTTGCTAGTGAGGAAAACAAGCAGCAACACTGGAGTAAAAAAATCTATTTCAGGCCAAGAAACCAAAAATAGATCAACACTTCTCCCTTCAACAGTGCTACCTTAACAGCCTTCCACTCCAGATATGAGCTGTATTTTGTAGTTGCCAAGAAGAATGTGGTCAAAAACAAATAAACACAGATAAGAGAGTGAAGGTTTTCCTACATTGCTACAGTGTCCACTACTGTCTCCAAGACTGACACCTTTTGTTCTCCTTGAAAGACTCCATCCTCACACCTCTTATACTTATCTCAAGTATAAAATTGAATCATAGAACAGTTTGGATTGGAAGAAACATTGAAAGATCATCTTGTCCACCTCTCCTGCCATGGGCAAGGACACCTTTCACTGATGGCTCTGTCCCACTCTACTCCAATGTGATATGGACACTCAAGGTCATGGTAGCTCTTTTTAACCTGGGAGCTCTGAAAGTAAATTATGTCCTGTCATTTGAATTCATGGACCCTACAGATACCTGGATTAACACAGTGCTGTGTTAGTGTTCAGGAGAGCAGTCAGAGTGGTAATAACCAAGAGGAGTCAAAAAAACAACAGAAAGGAAAGGCAAGTAGGTAAGGTAGGAATGGCAGGTAAGGGGCCTGGAGTCTAACTGTGGTCAGAGACTTACTTGATCTCGAGTAACTCCTTCACATCTGTATTTCCCTTTGCCCTCTACTCACTTCTTGCATCTCTCTACTTTAATGTTTCAATTTAGATAGGGAACGCATTTTTTGAAAGACTCTCCCTGACTTCCCATGCTTTGATATGCTGTGTGGAAGGATCTCAGAACATGCAACCTGGATTCCTTTCAGATCAGAACTAAGCCAGAAGACGTGTTCCAAGAGGGTCCTCAACCAATCCTAGGATTCCCATCCTTGGGATCAGGTAAGAGCTAGTCCAAAGCATCCCCCAACAGCCATCATGGATTTGACAGGTCATCAGCAACTGTTTCACCATACAGATTCTCTGCAACTGTGCTACTGCAACAACTAATAGAGACACAACCTTCATTGCCAGAGTTATATGAGTGTTTCAAAGCAGACATAGGCTCCAGCAATTTGACTTTAGAGTACATAGCACAACAGGGCCCAGCTACAGCTTGGGCAGCCTCTTGGTACTGCTACAATGCAACTGAAGAATGTCAAACTACTTCATTACCATTCTCATCTTCTGTGAAGATTGTCTGTCCCTTAAAGACTTTTGTTCCTACTTGTATCTCCCCTGGTCGCATGAAGGGTCCACTTATTCTGTAGTCCTTACACAGCTTAGTGAGGATCTCGCTTGGCTTGGTTGCATCTCGCCATGCATTGTACCCTTCTCTGCAAGGGGGGAACAGAGAGTGAAGAGAAATGGATTAGTTTTTCCTTCAGCAAAGTGCACTGACAAATCAGCATTTTCCACGCAGAGATTCATTTTGTGGTCAGTGGCCCTGACATCCGCTCAGTCAAACTTCTACTTTGAATTTCCAGCACTACTGCTTACTTGAGACACCCTCTCTGTTCAGGTCCTGGGGACTAACCACTCCTTTCTTCTAAAACACATGCAAATCTGAGGCAGCCTTACCCCAGCTTAGATAAAGTAATCCAAGCATTGGCATGCTTCCCAAGAGGAAAAGGACCAGAGCACATTCCATGTTCTACCTAAAGGATTCAAGCCTACATGTTCTACCTCCATTCAAGGAGAAGTGTTCTGTGGCTTCCAAATGGAGAGGAGAAGCTGAGGTTATCTGGGACCTGGAACAAGCACATGAAGAAATATCTCACACTGGAGACTGAGCTGGCAAGGGAAGCTTTGAGGTTTGGTCTGTGTTCCTGCATTGCTTTTTTACATTGTCCACACTTTATAGATAAAATGAGAAGCAATCAATGGATAACCACAAACCCACATCTCCTAGTTTAGTGCCCCACACCAGAGTAGTGGAGTTATTTTAGGCTAATTTTCTCCATGTTAGGTAATTATTAACAACCCTGAGAGTGCAGCTGTGTGGCAGGGGCCAGGAGCTCAGCATCACTGCCTCACAACCCCTGTTAGAAGCCATGCCACCAGCCCTGCTCTGCTCCTGCTCCCTCCAGGGCCAGGCCAGTCCCATCAGCCTTGCTGCAATCACTCCTGTTGCAGATGAATAACAGAGAGCAGAGCCCTGGCAAAACTTTACAGATTTTTCCCCATTTGCCCTTTCAGATGAATAACAGAGAGCAGAGCCCTGTCAAAACTTTGCAGATTTTTCCCCATTTGCCCTTCATGCCTGTCCAAAGGCAGTTTATCAAGCAGGTTTGTAATACATCAGCTGTTTAGTATCTAAAATACTTCCTGAACAAACAGTGCTGTTAATTTTAAAATATCCACTTCCCACTGAGGCTGGCAGCTACACAAATCCAATACTAAGCTCTTTGGTGAATTTTAATTAAAATACCTCCTGCAACACTTTTGTGCTGAAGAAAGCATAATATTTAGCCACATCTGGAACTTCTTCTGCAAATCAAGTCACTCACTGTGTGCTTTGTTGCTGTCTGAAGAAGTACTTACATTTCATACTGACTCTGTAACCCACAGGTAGCTCGATGTCTGCTATAGAAACGATTTTCCAAATCAATTTTAGTCTCCCCAATGAGATCATCTGTCCCCACAAAGTCATGGTCATAGATCAAAACCTTGAGCAAGGAATCCTTGGGAAATGTGGCTTGGATCTCAAATGATCTACAGGAAAAATTGAGATCTACATGCAGTTAAATCAATTTTGAAGCCTAAAAGACAAAGTTAATGAATACCGTGCAAAAAATGTGATAATAATGTTCTTTCTATTAAGCAGTGGCGTTTTGTTAGTAGTGCTTTTTGCTTCAAGTAAATATTTGAACATGCTAGAAACACACAGTGCAAAAGTATATTCCTTCTCCTGCTTCCCTACCACCCCCTGTACAGTTCTAAGATTTTTTTCTACCTACAGCAGACAGAAATGGAATGGAGCTGGTCAGCTGCAATGACTTATCCTGAATCCAACAGAGATGGAATTCTGGAAATTACAAGGGTAATGAAGCTGTATGTAAGAGTCCTCACATGCTTTACAAAAGCCCTAAAAGGGATATCTGAATCTATTCTGTTTTCTTCCAAAAGCTGCAGATTAAATATTGAATGCAGGAATTTGGGAGCACCCAACAAAATGATCAGGCAAAAGTTCTAAACAAATATCAAAAAAAGCAACAATCAGAACTCTTTTTTCACTCGGTGCATTTTTCAGGGATAGGAATCATCATTGTTGAGATGTTTAGGGAAGTTGAAAATATAAAAGTGATTGTTAAAGAGATTTGACAAATTAGTGAAAGACAGGACATGCTGATCAGCACAACACTGGCTCCAGATTTCTGCAAAGCACAGGCAAAACTGAGCTTTGTCTCCTGAAGGATGAGTTTCTCAAACTGGCCCAAGTTAATTTTGTAGCAACAGCAGAGCAGTTTTTGGAGGAGAGAGCATTGGTAATGGTTTGGCTAGAGGCTGATGGTGTCCCGCTGACCAGGATTTCTGGGGTGACAAGATGTGCTTACTATGACTGATGCTCCTGCTGCAAAGGAGTTGCTGTGCAGTCACTCCACTATTGCCTGTGACAGCAGCAGCAAGGACTGTTCAAATGAACAGCCCATTCTTAACCTTGTCTAAAACAAACATAGCAGCAATTTCCCATTCCATCTAATGAGTCTATAATGGCTGTGCTTTGTGGTTTATCATAATTATGGACCATTTGCAATTTCTGCTAAGGAATGACAGAAACTGAGATAGCTTGCTATGGAGGGGCCACTCTGTTCTTGTCTCTTCTCCATAGAGTTTTAAGTCTCTGCTTTTGCAGACAGGACCCTATCCTAGCAGCTTTCTGTGCAAAGTAGTATAGTATCTCTGGTTTGATGCTCTTGCATAATAATTCCATCCCAATTCAATACATTTTCAACCTTCTTAAAGCAGGGAAATTTACTGGAAAAAAATCACAGCTATTAGCATTAACAATATAAATAAGGCACTGATAATGCAAAGTGGATGTTTACTGACAGCTTGCCCCTGACTTCCCCATTCAGAAGGCTATACAAGTTCAAAAAACTATTTTTGTTAGTTCTAGTCCTAAAATTATGAGATTTATTTGGCACTCTGTTCAACCTGAAATAGGAACAAAGACTGTGAAATCACACTTTACTGTTCTGATATTTATTTCACTTTAAACTTAACGATTGTATTAATTTGCACAGACAGTATCATTTGTTGCCTCATTTCCTCTCATGCATCTATTTGCAAAACCTCTCACAGATTGCATCACTCAATGTGTTTTGATGGGTATGAAAATGAAATACTTTATAATCATACAGGGTGGCAGCAGTTCTCAACATTTTATCCAGCAGCATTGCAAAACACCCAAACAGGCAGAAATCAAAATATAGCACACTTTGTAATAGTAACAGCTACAGTGATAAAGCACAAATTACACTGAATAAAAAAATAAGCCATCACTGACCTTCCAAATACAGGGTTTAGCTGCTTGGGGATATAGTTCTCCCTGTCTTTAATTTCTGTGTTGCCAAGTCTCAGCACAATGTAGGGATCTGACTTGCCATCTGGATCAGCTGGGCTGAGGTTAAATGCCTGTTAGGAAGAAAAACTGTGTCCTCAAGAAGTTTGCTTAAATACAGCATGGTTGTGACACAGACCTATAGTTTCCTGCCCAGTCTTGGGTGTTCTGGAAGTGCAAGGGCTTTGCTTGCCTCATGTAATGTAAAACTTGGCATTTAGCTTTGCAGGCTACTGGGAAAATATGATCTGGAGAAAAAGAGAGTTTGCAAAGGTGAAGCAGATATAAGTGCTGTCCCATCACTAAGATGAAAAAAGATGAGCGGGAGAGGCAGTGATGAAGGAAGAAGCTGATTGCACAAATGCATGTAGGATTCAGGAAACATTTCCCCAAAATATTGTTCCAGGTCTTTGAACAGTACAAAAAAGTTCTTTATAGAATCACAGAATTGTTAAGGTTGGAAGAGACCTTTCAGTTTTTATATTCAGGAAACAATCTCTTCCTATTCTTCTCTTCTGTTTTGTTGGCACTGTCTGTTTCCATGCCATCTTTCCCTCTTAGATTACCTGCAACTCTGTTGTTTCTCTGAAATCCTGGTGCCTTCTACCCTTTTCACTTCTCACACTGTGCTCTCTCCTCATCTTGTACTGTGTATTTTTACCTTTATACACCCCAACAGTTATTAACATCCAGCACTTTTTATCCAGGTTGAAAGCGACCTCAAAGATCATCGAGTCCAACTCTACTGTGGTTACTAGACCATGGCACCAAGTGCCACATCCAGTCTCGTCTTGAAAACCTCCAGGGATGGTGAATCCACCACCTCCCTGGGCAGCCCATTCCAAAGCCTGATCACTCTCTCCATGAAAAATCTCTTCCTAATATCCCACGTAAACCTCCCCTGGCAGAGCTTGAGTCTGTGCCCTCTTGTCCTCCTGCTGGTTGCCTGGGAGAAGAGACCAACCCCCACCTGACTCCAACCTCCTGTCAGGGAGTTGGAAAGGGTGATAAGGTCTCCCCTGAGCCTCCTCTTCTTTTGCACTTTGATAATGTGCAATTCATAGCCCTCAAAAATATGCTCCCATTTCTCCCTTACTGATGTTTTGTTTAAATGTGTGTCATTTTGAAACAACTCTACTGATTAAAACTGGCTGCATTTGCATAACTTGGCTGGAACAGGTTGTCCGTACTATGTTAGTTGTGTATCCAGCCCTTTCTGTTTGAACAAATAAAGCAATTCTCCAGTCCTGCAATTTATTATGAGGAATACATAATATTTTCTACCCTGTACACCCATTTCTACAGTATGAAACATTGTCTGAATTCTGACCAAAAAACAATTATACCACATGGATGAGGATTTTCAGGAACTTCACTGCAAAGACACTGAAAGAAAACTGAGTTGGGAAAAAAATGCCCAAGTTATTTTAAGGTTAAAAGAGCATCTGTCTACTTACTGCCACAATATAAACCCTGATGAGGACTTGGACGGAGTGGTTTGGTGGTATCCCTTGCAGGATTCGGGGCTGCCCTGCATCCAGCAAGCTGCCATCCTCAGGACTTGGGTATATGCAGAAGGAGCCCTGGCAATACATTGGCTTTTATCTCCCTCGAAAACAGATCAAGTGCAATACAAAACCAACCCTCTGAATGCAAACAAAACACCATTCATGCAGCTTGTGCTGCAGTACATACATATACACAACATATTTTTTGGTACCACTCACAGAGAACCCTGACTTCAGTACACTAAACATCATCTTTTTAAATATCTTTGCTCTATAACATGGTACAATCATCACATCTAGATGTTTGCAAGAAATATGTGTGTGCTCTTTGCTCTGTATTTTATTATTTAAAACTAACACCTGCAGGTGTTCTAAATCCAATTTTCTTAGTGCTAATATTCCAAAAAATAATATTTTGACCTTAACTGTGTATTTGCAAATTAATAATTCCACTGGGGAAGTTTCACAATGGTGTGACTGGAATCCAACTGTATTTTTGCAGCCACAATGCACCTCACATAAATCAATATTGACTCATACTGCTGAGTGGCTCATACTGCCTGAAAGCAACAAACAATTCATTTGGACAGAATTTCGCATTATAAACTAATTGAGATATCAATGAGTTTAATCAGTTCCTCTAAACTACAAAGTGTTTGAAATCCTACTAACATTACTCATGTTTTGAACTTTGCAGACTGCCTGTTGGTGTCCTGGGTCAGGCTGTAGCCATTTAAATTACACGAAATTACATATAAGGTGCTGTAACTGATTGTGCAGTAATAAAGAGGCATTAGTGGAATCTGAACTACATAATATATCTCTTCTTCCCCTCTTGAGCTTTCAAACTCCTTGTAATTCCTTGTTTCAAAACAGCAGTGACAACCTGGTGCTGGATGCTGCTTTTGTCCGTCAGAGAAAGGGAAAGGAAGAAACATGGCTAGATCTAATAAAAGAGACAATTCTATTTACAACAGACACTCAATGTCTATTTCTTTCATCCTCAGTATACCTGAAATATGCATGAAAATCTAAAGTCTCTAAATTATTACCCATTTAATCAACATTAAAGCTTACCTTAAATTTTCCTATTATTCTGTCTTCAGCATCAACATGAACTTCGTCATTAGATTTTCCTCTTAAGAGCTGAAAAGTTTTCACCCAGTCCTCAAAGTTATTAAATTCGCTCTCCAAATCTCCTTCATAAATCTTTGAAAATAGAAGAATGCTTATTTTTTGTGGTGCAGTGAATATATTTATAGCAACTTTTTTATTAGAGAATGACTAGAAATCCATTTTGACTCAAAATACAGATTCTAATAAAACCAAGGTTTGGCAAAAGTCCATGAGGAGAAAAAGTTAATTCCTCTTTTAAAACAGGACCAGTTTTGTCCTCAGCCAAATTCTTTCCCAACTATTGAAATAACGTGTTAATGCAGCAGGTAGATGTGACTCAAGAGGGGCCAAAGTGAACAGGTTAAGCACTGGTATGAGTGAAAAACAGTGTGGATGTGCTGCTCTTTGCTTCATTTTCCTCTCTTCATTGTGCCTTTGATGTACTGAGCCGTTCTGCTATGCCAATGTGTCAAAACTTCAGAGTAAAGCAGACAATAGTAAAGTGCTGTGGGGACAGAGCTTTAGGACAGCTTAAAAGGCCCAATAATTTTTCAAAGAACATGTGGGTTTTTTTCAATACTCTCCCCTGTAATTTATCAAGTGTGAAGTAGAAGGGCCTATACTACTGCCATCTCTTAAAAAATGGAAACAGAAGTTTCAAATTCCTCTTTATTCAGCTACAATCTAATCCAGTCTTTTCAAACCTCTCATCTCTCTAGTCATTTTGCATGACCCATATAGTTTTCTTTGAATTTCTTCTATCATTACCCAACTGAATCTTATGTGAGCTGAATATTATCTCCCATCAGGGAGGATGCACTAGTGATCACAGCAATGCTTTCCATACTCTTTTTTAAATGATTCGTAATAGGCTGTATGTTTCCAACATGAAATTTGGGATTTGCAGCTTCAGTGTTTTACATGCAAACAACAAAACTGAATTTTATCTGAAGTCTCTCTGGTTTTGTCCATGCTGATAAATTGAATGTCTAAGACCAAATGGGCCACATCCACCCTATGAGTCCCTGATTTCCTCTGGGTCTTGTGTGCTGAAGTGTATTATCACTGTCAATTTGTGTGTTCTATTCATCTTAAAGTGTCTGAAATAAATGTGGAGAGGGTTTGCCAAACTCAGCTGCTGATGTCAAACTTTGGGGAGATGGTGAATAACAATAGCCTTACCTCTTAGTCTTACTTCTCTCTTACCTGTAGTGTTGCTAGATTTGGAATTTCCTTCTGTCTCCTTTGCAATGTCTTACTCTTATTCTTTTTGTCTGGCTCCTCTTCTATGATCAGTGCTACGTGGTCAGAAGTCTGCTTGTCTGCAGAGATTTCATGACATCATGTAGGTTTAAGTAAGCAACGAACATCAAATGCTTCAGATAAGGATTCAAATTACATCGTAAAGAGTCCCCCTTGTTCCTTCTCCATTCATTCTTCTACTACCAGGCATAAGGTCCTCTCTTTTCCCACTGCTCCTCCCAGGCAGAAAGTTGACATTTTATCCTCTGTGACTACCAGTCTTCATGATGATGTTGGTGGACCCAGTGTGATGGTGTCCTGTATCACTCCTTCCCTGCTAGCCATCTCCCAGAACACCCTTTTCCTTCCTCTCTGACTCCTCCCCAGTGCAAACTAACAGATCTTAATAGCTTTCATATAAAATTTAAGGTTTATTTAAAACTTAAGTTCCTATTTAGGCTGACTGCTACTTCAGTATGAGGTTACCCTAGTCCTTTTCTGCTTAAAGGGTAACACAAAATATCGGGTGTATCTCACCTTGTGAAAGCCTAGAAGTATGAGAAACTGGAGGAAGTGTCTGACCAGCCTAAAGCCAGATTCCAAACATTGAAAGGGGACTTCCCAACAAAAAAGAATGAGCCCTCAAAAATGGCACTGAGATGATTAAATTCTTTTGTTGAAATCTGGATTTTGAGTTCACTTTACTTTCATTTTTTGAGTAGTTTGTGTGTGTTTGATAGTGCTAAATATTTAGAAATATATATATAATATCAGTGCTGCCCTGTATGTATAATGCTTATCATCACAGGTGAAAATACATAACAGAAACTATCAGAAGAGCATTTACAAGACATGAAGTCATCAGTCAAAATCAATATGCCACAACTGCCTGAATAGCCTATGGGTGGATGTCACAATGTCAAGTAAATTTCTAATTCTACATGAACATCACACTTTGTAGAACATATTCTTTCTCAATATTCCTTCATGTGGACAAGTGAGCTTCAGTCAGAAACTGATATCTGCCTCGGCTCTCAGCAGCCCTGATGATCACTGAGGCACCATCAACTGCTATTTCCAGAATGATGCCAAGTGGCATTTAGGTTGTGTCTTCCATTAAACAGTCTTGTGTCTTCCTTTAAACCAGAAATCACCTCAGTCACTGTCAGAGTGCAGTCAGCTCTTGCATGGGAACGTGCTTAATGTAATTCTGAATAGCAGTTCTGTGTGAACAGTAAATATTTGTTTTCTTTCCAAGCCTGCTCAATCACTCACATTTGTCTAAAAATAAAATTTTCTAGAGTTCAGTTTGATTGTGGGAGGACCTGTTAAGCCATGGATATACATGTATGGAGACACATATACATACACACATATAAAACCTATTTCCGGCCGATTTTTTTAGGTTCTTGAGCAAAAGATTTTCACTTAGAACCAGAGCTAGATGAAGTTTTTCAGATATGGAATTAACACACATGACTATGGGGTCTCCTAGCAGAAGCTCTTCCTACATCACTGATCCTGAGTTGGAATCAAAATTGAGAGGAGCTTCCTCTTCTGAATCTGTTACAAATGCAATTTAAGATTAGAATAATTTCTACCTTGTATTATTTAGGACTTCGACTTTGCAAATTTTTGTGTGTGAGATTTGAATTACAGGAAACTCATGCTAATCCATCCCTGGCTGTGAAATCTTAACTTATCCACCATCTGATCAGCTGTAGAGAAAAGAGCCCAGTATGCCAGCAGTACCCTGTTACCAGATGTTAATTGTTGGTAGTACAATAGCAGAGAATCAAAGTATTATTAGTGCAAAATAATATAAAAAATGCTAATAATTTACTTACTGTCTTCAGGTTTTCCTTCACTGGAAAAAATTCCTTTTGCCTTTCAAAAGAAAAAGATGATGGACAAACTCCTCATTATGAAAGTAATATTGAAAAGGAATCTTTCAGTAGTAAATGTACTTTTACAACATTGTGCATCCATGAGAGTTCTGGGCATACTGTGTGACTTACCTTTTGCATTTTGAGCACAGAAGCATAGTATTTTGACCACCAGTCAATAACATTTTCAGCTGATTCATCTGCAATTGTTCTTTTTCTCCTCTTTGTTGAACGTCCAATAGATTTTTTCATATCCTACCAAAGCATGGAGAAAACAGTGTTGAACCCTAGAACTGATTAAAATTATTCACCTGTCTCATGGCATTAAGCATGAATAGATGTATATGTAGAAAATTTCGACCTCCAAAAGCTAAATAAAATGCAAAATGTATTACTGTCTCTGCCTTTTATTCCAAGACACTTCACTATGATTGTCATATTATTCATGTTATTTCTATATTTCCTACTGACAGTGTCAAAACTTTGAACATTTGAGACATTGCTCCTGAGGCAACCCATAAAACACACAAATCTACAGAGATATATAAGTAATGATGTTTTAAGGGATGCAAACATTCAGATACAAATGGGTTTCTCCCATTGTAAGATTCATGGAAGTAATGAAATTAAGTGGGGTCAAAGCTGCATTGCTAACTAGTTCTCTTGAGGGCCAGCAAAACAGCATGGGTGTTAGCATCAGTGCCCAATGCCCCTAAATATGAGATCAGCAAGACATTACTATTTTACAAGGAAGGGCTAAATTCTGCAAGAGAAAGTTAACTGGCAGCTTCACCTCTACCCACCTTCCCTTTTCTCTCTTTCCTTGGATCAGAGTGCATTGGTTCAGTGGCAGGAAGTGTTGCAAGAAATGGGTCTGGCTCTACCACAGTATATTTACCCTGCTTCACCTCAGCATAGATGTGATCAGTTAAAAATGGTTCTTCTCGGGATAACTCAGCAGGCTGGGATGACTCAGGTGAAGCTGAAGTCGAAAATTTGCAAGTTAGGTAAAATTTTGCCAGAAATGCTATCATAGCATTTTATGGTCAGCAAATAATCATGTGATCAAGGGTTTGATCCTATGCTCAACACATAAAATATATACTAAGTGTTAAGCCTCTAAGTAGGTCCTTTGTCTTTTTATTTCCAGTAAGAACTGAACACTTACCATTCTCGGTTTCTGCAATGTCTAGTCTGTTTTGTGCAGCTTGAGGACCCAATGGGATTTTACATAGGAATTGCTTAAGACAATTGATGGTATGTGTTCCAACAAGGGTACTCCTCCCAAACGCTCTCCAGTCGACCACACAGATGCTTAGTGGTGGATGCAAGAGTTCATTTTCAGGCAGCTCCTAGTGCAGCAGGACAGACAGCAGGGTGAGAATTGCTAGAGAATATAGAGCACGTATAGAATATTTCTCATGCAAAGCAATGAAGCTTTTACTCTTCCCTCCCTTCTCCTCCTCAGCTATTAACATACACAAAATGCAGAATGCACACAGTGCAGGCAGTATAGTTTCATCCATGGTTTTCTGCAAAATCTGGAGAAGGCCTTGTTCTTAAGAATACAGAATGGACCGGACAGACTGTATTTCATCCTTTCTGCAAAATCTGGAGAAGGCCTTGTCCTTAAGAATACAGAATTGACCGGACAGACTGCGCTGCTGAGTTGAGTCCCATGCTGTCATATACAAGCATCTCTTGTTCTAACACACAGAGAGAATCAGGAATGAATGCCGTGTTGGAAGTTGTGAGTCTTAATGCCACTGCTGCTGTGTTGAAGGCTATTAACCTTATAAGTTCTGCAAAATCTGGAGAAGGCCTTGTCCTTAAGAATACAGAATTGACCGGACAGACTGCGCTGCTGAGTTGAGTCCCATGCTGTCATATACAAGCATCTCTTGTTCTAACACACAGAGAGAATCAGGAATGAATGCCGTGTTGGAAGTTGTGAGTCTTAATGCCACTGCTGCTGTGTTGAAGGCTATTAACCTTATAAGATGAACTACCAAAGGGAAAACAGCTCTTTGAACAAGTGACATACAATGGAAGACAAAATTACTGTAGAAAATGTACTTCAGTATTCAGGTCAGTGTTTTGATATCCTTTTCTCTTATGAATAAGTTTCTCTCTTGATCTTAGCAACAAGAGCAAACTGAACAGACTAATTTTTCTGATGCTGACCTTTTTCCACTGAAAGTACCAGCTCCTATAACCCAACCAACAGGACATCATTTTCCAGTTCATAAAAGCAAGTGTAATTGTATGAAAAGGTCCAGAGCTCATAAGACAGAAATGATCAAACCCTTTAATAGTCCAGTAACATATGAAGAAAAATTAAAAGAATGGAAAGAAAATAAAGGAAACGGAGTACTACCCTGCAAAATGGGAAAAGAGGAGGGAAAAGTGCTAAATATATCCCTGTTATCTGCCAACAAGTTCCAACCTATCAGTAAAAATCTGATTCAACCTATTTTCTAGTTTACTTAGGACATAACATGGTGAACATCATCATCTTTTATCATACAGTTGTAGTAGAAGTCTTTTAAAGCATCTTCAAATCAGTAGGTTTTTCAAAGAACTGATATCCCATAGTATTTAATCAAGACACAGAGGAAATTATTTGACAAGAAAGGAAGGAAAATGGCAATTAACACCTTGTCTAACCAGAGAACAGACAGGCAAAGAGCACCATGCTCTACGTACCACTTCAAACCAGCCTGCAAGGCCAGTGAAATTGGGATTTTTCTTGTAGCTCTGTATGACAGTGGATTTCGCTCCTCTCCCAGCACATTCGATGAGAACCTGGGGGCGATCTACAGAGAGGAGCTGGACTTTCTTCAGCTCTCTAACACCCCAGAACAAGACCTGTGTGCAGACAGAAGCACCGTTATCCTGCAGAAATCCCCCAGTCTGGGGAAAGCCATTATTGGGATCCTGTCACCACATATTCTATTGGGAATGCACAACTACCAGAAAAAAGCCCCTTAAATCTTATATCCAATAACCATCAAGATTAACGATGGAAGTTAAAACAATTAATAACATTCAACTGTTATCAATGAGTTATTGCCAACAGCAAGCCATAATAATCACATTTGCAAAAATTGTCATTTCAGCAGGGCAAGGGGACTGTTCATCTGAAAAACAGAGGCTTGGTTTGTTTCAAGTATCAGAACTGTTGAGGGAGCAAACATATCCCACAGGGGCAGAGGGATTAACAGAAGTTTGCCAGCTGAGCTAGCCCTCAGGTTTGCACTGGGTGGTGGGAGGTCTCCAAACAGCTTTCCTTTAAAGGACTGTACTCCTGGCCCGGAGGACAGCGAGGAGACTGGGTCTGAAAAACAGAGGTCTTCAGGAAAAATGGTACTTCACACAGCACATGCCAGGAGGCCCTGAAGTAGAAGGCTGGGACAGTGAAATAGGGTTATGCTACGGTTGGTGTGTGAAGGTGTGAGTCTCATGAACCTGAAATGAAGACTGGAATCCAAAGGGAGAGTGGAAGGCTTTGTGGACAACTTGAACACTGGCAGGACTGCTGATTTGTGTGAGTCAGGGTGTGGTAAGGGGCACTGGAGAAGTGTGAGGATTGATGAGATCCTGCTCTGTTGCTAAAGGTTCCCAGTTAAAATCGGGGCACACTGGCATACTTGCAGTGGCTTCATGGCCTTTTCCACCAGTGCAAGATATAGTTTATAATATCTTAAGAAAAATAGTTGTGTTATATTCATTCTGTGTTAATTCCTTGCTGGATACCCTCATTTTCCCCTATATACATTAACTTCAACTATAAAGCTGTTCTTAAAGGAATTTAGTTGTCTGGATCTGCATGCAATTTCCTTGACTTCTAAGGTGCCTGAGGAAACAGATGGAGAAGTGCAATTGTCCTGAGGTCCCTCCAGAAACAGAGGATACAGAGATGTGCTTCCTAAACATAATTTAATCTTTTTAAGACCTGAAACAGTCTGGAAAGGTGACTGCTCTGCATAGCTGTCCAAACAAGAAGCCTGCAATGAGAATGCTTCTACATTGGGTGACCTAGAGCTAATGGGGATGAATGTCCCAGCAGTGTGAAATAGAAATGTACAAGCAGCACAAAGCAGTCATGTGGTGTGGGTGATGGGAAGACCTCCATAGCGCAATTCTTAGAACTAAGTTTAAGGATTAGGTTGTCTGTTTTGCATCAGCAGAGTAGTTCATGTGGTTATTTAACCGCACAGTAACAGGTGCAAAAAAAAAAAGAATACTGCTAACAAAACCTCTTTCCTATGTACAGAAAGCAATAGATTAACTAAATGATATACCAGAACTAGTAATTGTTCTCTCGTTTCCAGCAGATTGTTGGATCTTTGACTGCAAAACTGGAATTGCTTCTGTGCTCCTGAAGAAGTGTTTCTGAGAAAGAGCCATCAAGTAACACAAGCAAAGTCTGACTTGGTATGGAAAAACGGGCAAATAAGCCGGTGGTGTGAATGCTGAAGAATGAGTGACAGTGAGTGGCGAGGCTGGGCAGCATCCAGGTATGACACTGGTTAAAAAACCTGCCATGTTTCCCTACTTTCTAGCACAAGGGTACCTCGGATCCAAAGGGTGCAAGAGAGAAGGGCAGGGAAGGTGTGTGGACATTTGTATGCAGGCAGAAAGCATTGTTTGGCTGAGGCTTGGGACCCAGAAGAAGCCTGGGAGGTGGCTGGTGCCAAATTTCAGCTCCAGTGATGTCAGTTGCAAGGGGAAGCTCTCCATCTCCTGTAGACACCTCCTTGGGCTGCACCGAGCACAGGTCCATCAGCCAGGCCCTTCCATAGGAACAGTCCCTTCCCAGCAGGTCAGGACTGAGACGTAGCTAGCCCTTGCTGACCTCAGTGGATGCACTACCTTGCATGTCCAACCTCAGAGAAACAATTTGATCTGAGCTTACCACATTCATTTTGGCATCTATATGATATTTTCATGTGATTCCTATTGATCAGGATTTTAAAATCATAATCCCTTACTGTTACAGTTCAATAAGAAAATAAAAGGAGCTGAGATTTGAAAATGGAAATATTCTAAGTAACTCACCTCCACTCTGTATTTGCTTAAAACAGGTCGTATGTTGGCTGGGACTGGGTAAATCTGGCCAGCATCTGGTGGATCCAGTGGGGGAAGTCTGTCTGGATCTGAATCAGGAATCTGAAAAATGAAGCAGTCATAACTTAGGCTGGTGTTTGAAAGAATAAAACCAGTATCAGAAGTATCTGTGAATGGCACATGGAACACACCAATTTAATGCATTTTTATAAGACACATTGCAGAACAGAACAGTTGTGCTGTGAGAGGAATGTGACCTAGATTGCTGTCTATCCCGCTAAAACATTTGGCAGGAAGAATATTCAATAGATTGGGTTTATGCACCTCACAGAAAAGGGCTCCTTTGTCCTAGCAGGACATAGTCTGCCCTAAAGACATGCATGTGCTGAAGCAAGATAATTCTGTTTACTAAAAATGGAAAGCATGGTAATTCTATTTAACAAAAATCCTGAGCAAACTACTTAGAAGACTTTCATAGGAAAATTCTAGATCTGATTTTAGTTAAAAAGAGTTGGTGAACAAGCAGTACATGTCAGCTAAACCACACATTTGCCAGAGAAACATAATACTCTCCAGCTGATATGAAATGGTGTTCCTGTTTTATTGCATGCTCTTACCATTGGAGAACTTGCAAATCACATGTCCAGTGTTAGGGCTGGGTCTCCTCTGTGCAGCTCCTAAAATCTTGTGGAAAGCAGCATTTATGTTCTTTGTGCATGATTGCACATAAGCCTGCCCCACGTTCAGGAGCTTATTTGGGTGTACACAACTGTTCTGTACCAGTTGCATGGGAGGAGAGCAGGCTCCACCACAGCTCTGAGGCTTGACCATCTCTGCCTCTTTCTGTGCTCCAGGCTTTGCTGCCTGTTTGGTTCACTTATTGGAAAGCTCCTAGACTTCATTTCCGAACTCCTTCCTAATTTTTAACAGTGTATTTATGACCTTCTCAGTCCATACAAGGCAGATCTGAAGCCTGGTCTGGTTTAGCAAATTTCTACATAAAACAGCTGAAGCCAGCACCTGATGATCACTCCCATCCTGTACTGTACATACAGCTTCTGGGAAAAGGAAACACAACTTCTGGAGTGCATCAATGTTCCTAAGCTAACTTGTCACTGTTGAAAGGCGAAGTGAGTGAGATACAGTTCTCAAAGGATCTGTGAAGTTAAAGCCTTCTGCTTCATTTAATTAGGTCATCTGTCTATGTACAGTTGTGTGGGAGTTTAATTACCATAAGGGAGAAAGAATGTGTTCTCTAGTACCTTGCAGGGGAAGGAGGAGATGGCTGGAAAATGTAATTTCTAGCATAACATCTGCAGCATAGGTGAGTATTTACATAATTAGCAGCAATAATTCACATACAAATGTGATCTACCTTTTATCAGTAAAATTAATAAGTGCACAGAACAAGAAGTGATCTAGCACTCAAATGACAGTAGACTAAAGTACCTACAAGGAGTGTTTACAAAGGGATTTTGCTTTCTTGATTTAAAAGCAAAAGTAGGTAAACTCTGAGCTCACTTTGGGCAAAATCAAGGCTCCTGGTATTCACTAATCTGTATTTTTTAGTTGACTATTTATCTAAAAGTCAGAATGCTTTGTTATAAGAATTATTTTATTCCTCCAGCAAGACTCAGCATTCATTTTGAGAAAAGAGCATTTGCTTCTTACACAACACTTCTTCAGCTGAACCAAACAGTCCCTGCAGATCACAGTTACTGAGCACAGAATGTCATAGGAAAGGTTATGGGTTGAGAATAAGAATATATCAGTAATTAGATTTTTGTTTCCATCCTCACACAATGCATCATCAGGAATTTCCTGATTTTGGAAGCAGCCACTGGCATATCAGCTCTGGGAGTGCTTTGAAGCCTGGCAGATGTTTATATACATGTACCTTTTCCTGAAAAATTCCTTTATGTTCATATTCCTATTATCTGCCATGTGATATGTTCTACAGTGATGTCACTGAAAAGAATAATACAGAGCATGAAAATAAGGACTCTAGCGTCTTTACTTACACTTCTTGTCAACTCTCTATAGAATTCTTTGGACTGTATTTGAATATCTCCCAGAAATAGTGCTGTTTCTTTGTCCCAAAAAATACCAAAACAAAATACAACACTCTTTTGTTCATCAAAAAGTGGAATTCAATTAAAAAAAGAGAAAATTATGGCTAAGTTAGTAGTCTCCCTTAGTACCCACATAATGAGGAAATATTCCACATGGTGTCCTATATCAGGTTTTCACCCAAACCATAATTAACCATCATGCTTAAAAGCCTGTTTCTATCTGTAAAACATATCACAATCTTTCACATGTTTCACTTCAGAATAAACTGCTGCAGGTTTTCAGCAGATAGAAGTTTCCTTTAACTGGTGGCTCTGCACATTTCACTGAAACTCCCTGAAATCCTGGGCATGATATACCCCACTCATGCATCTGCCAGGCTGTCCCCAGATGTAAGCTGAATTTGCTTTTGTCTCACAGTTGGAAGCCATGCAATATTTCTTTTAATATAGCACAGGTATCTGAAAATTCAGACTCCCTAATCCTGTCTGTAATATACGCCACTTCCTTTCCCTAAGTGTTAAAGCAACATTGAGAGCTCTGGTAAAGTCAGAGCCATGTGCTACTCCAAATAGCAGGTCACTGCAAAGGCATTGGGATTTTCACAGCTGTTTCCAGGCCAGAGCAGAGTTTAGGGCAGGGCAAGTGTAAGGCAAAGGAGACCCAGAGTATGCAAAGTGCAGGCAGTGGTGTGTGCATGGACAGTGGCCCCTAACAGGGTGGATGCAGTGGGTGACAGATTGCATGGGGACTGTGAGGTCCAATAGCTCCTGCTGCAATTCCCATTGATTCAAGAGGATGATGGACCTTGATGCATGGCAGCTTTTGTGAGCACAGGATATAAAGGTGAAATGGTCTAGAAAGTCTAGTTTACCTCCAGAAGCTCAAACGTAGCAAGAAGGTCTCCTCCTGAGAGATTTCCACAGTGCACTGGGTGGTAAGAAAGTTTAGGTATTTCATAGTTTTGATGAGCAAGTCTCACCACAGGGGCAGCCACGGTAGACCCAATATATTCTGCCTTACCCTAAATAAAGGAGAATACAGGTGTCAAATGCATTTGGATTTCACAGCTGTCATAGGAGACACGATGATGCAGAGCACAGTATTTGTGAAAAAAACTTTCTGAAGGAAAGGGCAATGCAAAATGCAATGCCTCTTCAGACCATCCAAAGTTTCTGAGCTCTATATTCAGTCAGTGAGACTCGGAGTCTGCCTGGTCAGAGTAAAATCTGTCTTGCCCTAGACTTAGATACAATGTTTACAGTTGTGCACAAGGGAGGTGGGGGTAAGATGCTTCTGATTTCTGTAAACTGGTCTTTGGGAGCAGGATTCACTTGGAAAAAAACAAGGATAACAGATTTGCAAGGACATAAAGCGAGTCTTAGGGCTGTTCTCAGACTATAAACTGCAAACCACGGTAACACTGAGCTCCATTCAGCAAGGTCATCCATTTAATGCCTCTTCAGTGACTCAGCTTTGCTTTCATGCTGGCATTAGGATGTAAGAACACAGATTTTTACTAAGAAGAATTTTGAGTTTACCACTGCATCATCATCGTACAGCTCGATGACGATCTCCGGTGGGAACTGAGCGATCTCTTCTCTGTCACCATGAAGAACAATCTCATTGAAGAGCAGCGTCTGGTTCCATGTGGGGGATAATGTCTGAGGAATGATCTAATGGAAGAGAGGACTTGTTTAATGAGCTATGAACTGCTTGGTTGGGAGTACTTCA
>NW_008663158.1:0-24366 GCF_000695815.1 Acanthisitta chloris | reverse complement strand
TATATATAATATTCAGATTAGAATTATACTACAGGAGAGAATAGTAAAACAACATGATTGTATTGAGGTTGAATAATTATAATACAACTAACTGCACTGTTGCACTGTTTAAATATTAATTTTTATGGAAGAAATTCATTATGCTCTTCATCTGGTAAGTTGCTCTCACTTAAGACTCATTCTGCTGTTCAATCTCTGATAGAACATTGGAAAAAAATCATGAAATATTTAAATGCTCTCATTATGTTTTGGACAGCTTGTATTGACAGTATATCCCATGCTTCACTTGCAACCAAGGTTACTATTTTTTGCCACTTAGAGACAGCTGCAGCTCCTCTGAGGCAGAATGTATTTGGTACTAAGAGTTAAAACGAGAATTGCTGGGAGAGAACAGACTGAAAACTAAAAGGCCCTTGGCTAGCCTACCATTTTTGAGACTAGCACTGAACCATTATTTTAAGTTATAGGGCAGATAACAACAGTTAGACATACTGCATGGCATCCAGCATAACATACAACACCATCCAGTGTAATATGTAACACCAACATAAAAATGGCATGAAATGGGATCCCTGTACATTACAGGGTTTTAATCTCTTAGCTTGTGCTTTGTTCTGTCTTGTTCAGTGTCGCTTCTGCCAGTTATAGCAAAAAAACCTAACACGTACAGCCATCATTTCTTGCACTTGTTAAATCACCTATTGTTGAATGTGTGACTGTGTCATAAGACTGAATTGCAGTGCTAGCAGTATTTTTGCTATGTACCTGTCTTAGATGTCCACCTCCCTAGAAATAAGCTTTCTATCAGAAGAGAGAGTATCAGCCTGTGACACCTTGATACTTTTGGCTTTGTGCTGAAATCCTCTCTGTAAGAACAACACATTATTTGAAGACAAACTGAAAAAAATTACATGCATATTACTGGATAGCTACAAGAACTCCGAGGTTTTCTTTCAGATAACCTCTTCCAATATGTATTCTTATCTAAATATTCTGAGGAAGGCTGAGGTTTTCCAGGCCACAGCTGCCTTTGCATTCTCTGTAAAGTCTTCCAGGAATATTCTGAATGCAGAGGACAACTGCAACCACCAACTGCTTTTCAGATGCATTCTCAGGCCAGGACTAATACTTAAGGCACAGATGGGGAGTTTCAGCAGTTTTTCTGTGGATTAGTAATGAGTGGAAAAATTGTAAATGAATATAACATGTATAATGACTTTGACTTCAGCCTTGTTTGCCCTCCATCTGCATGTCCTGGGATATAGGCTTTTCAGGATGGGGCATTGTAGTTTTTACCAGTGTTTGCCTAATGCTTTGGCCAACAGTGCCTTATTCACCTGAAGGTCTAGGCATGGCTGTAATGTAAATATGAATACTAATGTAAGCCTCTAAGAAGATAAGAAGTTGTTTGTCCCTTTATAAGGTAAAAAGAGCAAGGAATGATTACAGCTGCTTTACTGCATGCATGAACTAGTTATGTGCAGATAAACAGAGAAGAAGGAGCCACTCAGGTTTTAGTGGCCATGGGAAATTTAGAAATAGAAAAAACCTGACTGAAGCTTTCAATTGAGGATTTCTCAGTGATGCTTTAGGACCCACCTTAACATGTCTACATAAGATCCCTTCTGTCATGAACCAAATAACAGTCAGGGAACGGATTCTTATTCCATAATGATGGAAATGCTCAAGGGATATTTATGGAGCTCCAAATGCAACATGGTGTCAGACCCTTCCTTGTGCTCAAAAGAAGTGCAGCAATACAAATAACAGGAATACCATGCTGAACTTTGCTGTGTGAGGTGATATTGACTGAATATTTTCCAGAAAAACTGTTGCAGATAGCCTTGCATCATGGAAGATAAGCAAAGTCAAATATGATGGGATCCCACTATCTGAAATACTTATAGCAGGATGAGCAAACAGAGTAGGACCAGTGCTGGAGGGATGCCTCCAGTTTAGGATCATGCTCTCCACTGAAACATGGCAGGGTTTTTGGGAAGGGAGGAAGGATCAGCACAGTGGTGATGGGACATTTGGTTATTGGATATTTACACTGGAGTGTAGTGAACAAACTCATTAGTTTGTCCTGAAACAGAGGATTGTTTTTTTCATTTGACAGGTGTATTGTCATGTGTTTTTACAAGCTGCCCTTGTGACTTTTTTCCCCACACTGAGGTGTTTTTTTCTTTCTTTATACACATCACTCATAAATGAGAGTGTATATTCGATTAAGAGTACCTTAAATGCTGATTGCTTAACCCCCAAAATTCTAGATCAATGCACATCATATCATTTTAACAGGGAATCTTAGTTGTTTCTACCGAGCATTTGTGGCAACAACTGCATCTGACAGAATGGTTATGATAATGGTCCATTCCCTGCTTGATGCTTTTACAGCATTGACTTACTTATTCAGTGGCAATCATGAAGGGTTATTCAAAGCATAGACCAATGGGCAGCATCAAGAACAATGTCTTTGCAAATGCAGGGTAATCAATGATGTCTATTTTCTGAACAAGAAAACTTTCAATTGTACTGCAGGCAGAATTCCCTCTGGTTGAATAAGTTGCTGAAGTGGAAAATTTTATTTAACAGCATTTGGTAAGAGTCTTGCAAGTCTCCACTGAGTCATTAGGAGTGCTACAAAAAGTCTGCTTTAACTGAGAGTTGATTTCTGGCTCCTTCCTGGGTGAATATTGTTGTGAGAGGTTGCAGTAAACCTCCTGTATTCTCTAACACCATTCCCCCCCATCCACACAGAGCTACTGTGTGAGTACTTGGCCAAAGGCTCCAGGGAAAAATTGCCCAGCTTTCTAATACTCCCCAGCTGTATCTACAAACTAAAACATCAGGGTATTTAAATGTCAGAAATTGTTTTTATTCTGTTACACCAGTGTTTATCAGAAGTCCCTAGACTTCACCGATTACCAGCAAGATATGCCTTAAATATTGTTTGGTAAGGGCCAGGGTGGACAGTGATCCAGGAAGTTACAGAGGTGATGTCAGTTTTACCTATGCTTCTTCATTTATTTCTCTAGTACCATGAACATTACACATGTATATCAAAAGCAAAAGTCTGTTGGATGACGTTCTGTCATGCTACCTATAGCTTCACTGACATATTTCCAAAGATGTCAGTTATTGTAAGAAACTGCCAATAGATCTTGACCTGACCCATCCTGAACAGGTGCACAGGATGAACATTTCCTTGGGAAATGGGAAGCAAGTTTTCAAGTTCTCCTGCTACTCGATTGAGCCTAAGCTTTCAAGGCCGGACTTCTGTCTGAATGCTCTTCTGTGAGAAAAGCAGGTCTCTCCTTTTGGGGATGTTCTGCCCTGTATAAAGTAGCTGTTATTCATTGTGTTATTTATCTGCCTTGGTATAAACTGGCTCATACTGAAGTTGCTAGGAAGTTTGTCCTTCTCTGATTCTTCTTTCACTCACACTTGGGGTCGGGGAGGAGAGAAGATATTACTGTGACATAATAGGATTGTATCTTGATAGTAGAGGTGAGAAAATAATGAAGTATAGGCAGAAAGGGAAAAACATTTCTGAGAAACTGTATTTCCATTACGTATTTCACTTGGTTGTCTTAAGAGTTGTCTGGGTGAATTAATATATACACTTTCCGGTCAAATTAGAAATTTATGACTAACCTGTTGCTAATATATTTATAATATTTCTGAAGGTACAGCATCATTGAAAAGATGAGCATACATCCTACAGCTTTTACATCAGCTTAGCTTGATGAATTCTTTCTGGGTCTAGCTGTGGTCTGGCACAGTAAGAGAGAGCAGCAAGACAACTGTGACTTTTCCTCTCTTCCCTCAATGTCACGCTCTGCGTTAGCTGACACAGGCTGGGTCCACAGCCCTCAGCCTATGTCCTCCTGAGACAACATTGCACTTGCACTAGCTCCCAGGTCCAGAAGACAAATGAAAGCACCTCAGGAGGAACCTGACTGAGTAATAAGAGAGCCAGCTGGAAAGGTTATAGGCCACCCACCATTTGCACTGCAGCAGGTTAACATCACTGGTCTCTCTTAGACTACAGCCACAAAAAAAAAAGTAAAACTTGCTACTTCGATCCTATTATTTTGAGTTACCAGAATCCTTTAACTGAAGAAGAACAGGCAAAGCCAATTCAAAATGTTATTAACTGTTTGTCTGCATGGGGAACATCTGGACAGCATGCTGTCCTCTTGTGAAGGGATACTCAAGCTAGCTCTCTCTGAGCTAGTTCAACTACTGCGAGTAATATAACCAGACTAGCATGGCACTCTGCCCAGACTAATTTATCTGTCTTTTCAAAGGCATGAAGTCTGACAGGTCTGCTTTATTCAGTGCCTTAGTTGTCACTAATGAGTACTGTGTAACTAGAGCCTCCGAACAGCACAATAATCAATTTAAAACAGCTCTTTCAAGAACTCGCACAATAATCAATTTAAAACAGCTCTTCCAAGAACAACTTGAAGTTGAGTTCTCAGCCCTGCTAATGATGCAAGATGAGAGTCCATCTATGTAGACTTGCTGTCTAGAGTACACTTGCCCAAAAACTACAGAAACACAACACGAGGTAGAAAACATCTCTGTGGCTGGAAACATACACATCAGCTTCAGCTTCTGGGAGTCGGTTCAGAAATAGTAGGGTTGGCCCACCTGTGCACCTACTAAAAACCAAAGCTAAAGCATCAAGGACTTGAGAAAGAGCTCAACTTGTGCTCAAAAAATCTCACCTGCTGTCTGTAATGACCCTGTTTCAGATACTACTGCATTTTGAATTTTTCAGCATGCTGTTAAGTCAGGCCATCAGTGAGAGGGCAGCAGAGATGTTAAGCTGCACTATCTTGCCCCGGGTCTCTGCTTTGACATGTTTATCGGTTTTTCACTTCTTTTGTCTGTTTAATCTATTTCATTTTCCAAAGCCATCAGCTGTCTAGTAAAGTTATTTTCTTTCCAGGCATTATTAATTTATTTTTTTTTTGAGATGTTATTGACAGGTATGATGTGGGCAAACTGGTATCTAATGCAATAATAAATCAGATACAGCTGAATCCCAGTTTCCTGATATAATCATATTAGAAGAAAGTATTGTCTTATACACATGAGACCCTAATGAAGTCAATCTAGCTGCTCATGTGTAAAACCAGCAGAATTTGATCCACAAAGTTCAACTGGATCTGGCAGCTCTCCAGATTTTCTAAACTGAACTATTCTGGTTTCAGACATCACAGTTGCCAGTAGGAGCCTGTAACATTCAGCATCAGAGCAGCACGTCCCAGAGATAGTCCTCTCTAGAGCTGATTAAAATAACATAACCTCCAGAAATATAATATCAACAACTGTATTTACATTCATTGCTTGAGGGGATATTAGTTTACTGTGCATTATATTGTAACATTCAAAATATTTATCATAGCCTGAACCAATTCTTTGCTCAGAGACATTTGTAAAAGTCAATGAAAGCATGAATTAATCTACTAACTCTATTCTAATGGTTTGGAAACCTGTATCTCCTTTCTTGAGCTGTCTTTCCTCAAAATTGCAATTTTAGGTTGTGCTGCTGACCCCACTTTTTTTCTAATTTTCCTATAAAACTCAGAAAGAACAAATTGGATTACTTAATCATCCTCTCCAAGTTCTGTTATGCCCTTTTCAGAAGATGGTGACCAACACCTCCCTCCTTCCTCTCATACTCTCCTCCACTCTGGCATCTCCATGCACAGCATCCAGGCTATGTCTACTTCAGAGAAGGATTTTTTTTGTCCCTAAACCACAATAGCAGCTCTAAGATAAATGTGTTTTGCTCCTCTAAATATGTAATGGGCCGATCTGCTCTGATCACTTAACATCTCAAGTGCTGAAACCTTCTTTTTGCTGGTTAAAGGATATATTACATGAGCAGCATCTTCCTGGGAATTTCATCTTGCTTTCATTAACTCCTTTCACATCTATTCTCAGAAGTGAAAATATACAGTTTACAGACTTCTTTTTTTTTTGCTACAGAATTTTTAGTCTGCTAATGTGGTATGATTCTCATCACAATTTTGGCCAAGAATTCTTTGTAGGTGCCTACCTGCTTGTATTATTTGTACATTCTATCATGAAATTTATTTTTACCCAATTCAATAGGATAGAATGATATACCTATGCAGACCCTAACCTGAAGGTTTTCTTTTAACAAGGATTTGTAAGCACTGCACAAGTATTAATTACAATGTCAACATTAATTTATACAGAAGGAATAACAACTGTCATTTCAGTGGGTTTTTTTTTACTGCATGCATAGTCTCTTGCTTGCTCCTGCTAAAATAGGTATCTAGAACATGGAGCTTCTAAATACTGTGAGAGACTGGAAATGCCAGAAATTATTTTAAAACAAACAAGCAAACAAAAAACCCAAAGCAAAGGATAATCAATATGCTAAGACATAAGCAAAAGCAACAAGAAACAAGTTACTAGTGATTCCACTAGTTCCACTATTTTCTTCCACATTTTCATACTACTTGAACAGATGAAACCAATGAAAATTCCACTAAAGTTAGATATTTTGTCCTGTGACATACCAGAGAATCTGGGAATGTGGTTTAGTCCAGGGTATGTATTGAGTCTTCAGTATACAGTAAATGCAAAACTAGTATAAGATGGAAAATGTATCACCCCTACTACTACTTGCTGAAACACACATGGGTTCAGTACTTCAAAACATGTAACTCATGGACATATCAGCAGATATCAGCTTTTGGAGCTCATACTGTGGCTTTAGAGAAGACCATATTAACACATACTTTATTTTGTAGGTCTTTCTCAGAATCCTTTTCCTGCCAATATGTAAATAAGATGCTAATCGAGAGGTGTGCAGGGAAAACATAGTCTGACAAGTTGGCACATAGCATTTTCAAGCACAATACACAGCACATTTATCATTATGTTAATGTGAGATCCCCAAGGCAGCATTGCCTTTAAGGCATACTTGAGCATGCCAAAGTTTTCCCTTTCATAGGAAGCAAAACAGAAGATAGATTTTTCATTCAGAAGAATGTGAAGATTCCCTGAGTTATGCACAGCAGTCAGAAACCCCAAAAGAAAATAATATTTTGCATTTGTGCAGTGATTTTTTTTTTCATTTTCAAACCATGACCAGTTCATTAATCACATTATTTTCTCTCTTTTAGAGATGACATAACTGAGGCACAGAGTATAATGTAACACTTTTTAAATAATGTTGGTTGAAGTCCCATGCATTTTGTCAGCTAATGGTGTTAAACACACCTTGCTATTTCCTTTTGTATCTTACACCTGAAAAGAAGATTGTCTACATAAACAAGTGAATAAACAACAGTTAAAGAACACAAGATCAGAGAGAGCTCCTACAGTGTGTGCCCAAGCTACTTGCTCAAGGTCACACAGCAAGTCAGTGCAAGGGCTGGGAAAAGATTCGTGTCTCCTATTTCTCAGCTCATTCCAACCACCATGTCAGATAATACTCAAAAAGTATAAAGGATGTTCTGAATGTCATATGAATTTCCTTTGATCAGAGATGCAAATCTGAAGGATATGGTTTATGGTAAGGTTCTGGGAATAGCTTTTTCCTGTGAGCTTTAGGTGGTGAGATTTAGCTATATTCCTGCATCACTAAATGTCCTCAAATTTTCAGGCATCCTGAGTTTAATTTGGAAATGTAATCAAGAATGACTTAGCCTGTATTTCCTTATGTTTCTCCTTCTACTTCTTATTGAGAAGTAAGGCACAGAAATAAAAATGAAAATATACAAAATTTATGGTAAAGGAAACCATTCCAAAACAGAAACTCAGCAACTTGCTGGTTGAACCCAGGTCCCTCCTGCCACAATTAAATATACTTAACATGCATAAATGCATCAAGAATCATTCTAACACCAGTTAGATGTCTTAGTTTTCTTCTCTCTTTACCAGAAGGCTACTCCTGAAATTAGTTGTTACTCACAAAACATAGATACCACATATTTGCAAACTATTAGCTATCCTCTGACCATTCACCCAAAGTCAAACAAATCCTTTCCAACAAGGAACAAGCACTATATTCCTTCACCTCTAGGCAGAAATTGCACATGACAGGTTCAGAGGACATACTGGACAAAAGTGCATGTTCTAATTCTGACCAAAGCACTCTGTACCTCTTCAGTATCAGGATGCAGCTTGCTTCTGTTATGAGTCACTGCTCTGCTTTCTATCATGTTGTTTAGTGCTAATGGGCTCAAGTACCAGAAATAAATTCTGGATTGTCATGGATGATTAGATATCCATCTGGACCTACTTATACATTTACTTCATTTTGCTGAGAATACAAATAGTGGCAAAAACATGCCCATTAAGGGTTTCAGAAGCCCTAAAAGACAATCAAATTCAAAGTCAATAAAAACATAAAAAGCATGAAAATAGTCACATCTTTGTGGCTGTTCATCCTTTTAATACCTTAATCTCAGTGTGAATGTTTAAGGTAGGTTTAATCATGGATCATTTATACGCACAGGGTTCAAGTAGGCAACTTTCCCCACAGTGCAGTAAAACCACACAAAGCTAGAATGCTTCTGGTCAGCAATGCTAAACTTTGTAAATGTTCTTAGTTTTCATATGGTCAGGAAAGCCTTTTTGCTTCATCTTACATAACTTTGTTTTATTTCAATCTTATCTATTGTGAATTAAGGTAGACAGTGATGTCTGAGAGTGTCAAACTTGTCACCATTAACCAAGCAAGCAAAATCCACATCTGAGGAATGCAACATTCACCAAGGACTTTGGCTTGGGTTGCTCTTTGTTGCCAGGAATCTTCAGTAAAATGGGATGTATTTATAAAACAGAGGAAAAACTAAATTGACATTCGACCCTGTTAAAGCCAAACAGAAGAAGGCACTCTGTTTTAAGAGCTTTACAGGAATATCTATTAAAAAACAAAGTTAACAAGGTAATTGAAAGCAGAAAATAACTGAATAATTGTTAGCTGGATAGAAAGCTCACTAACAAACTAACACAGTGACTGTGGATCGCTTTCAATAGTTGTGCTTTCTACTAAAATTAGGTAATTTGTTTCAGCACTGCTGCCCCAGAGCAAGTTTTGAGGCTGCACTTGCTGTTGTCATCAATGGACACAAACTCAAAAATCAGTCTGTATTCCAGGTGCTTCACAGTCTGCATTCAGTTTATTTGCCTTCATGGCAATCAGGTAAAACAAGCAATTATTTTCCCATTATCCATAATCCTCTTATTTACCAGCATTTATGTCAGTGAATTTATATAAAATTAAATAACAATATAAAATCTAACTATAATATAAGAAATCAAGTAAGTAAGATTCTTGGGAAGGAATAGATCTTCTAGACAGTACTTTCTTTGGAAGCACTGCAGCAAGCATTTTACAGGACTGAATGAGGCCTTGCCATGCACATCAGTAAACAGAGAAGGCTGAACATCTGCTGTTTTCTCTGGCAGTGCTCAAGCTGCTGCTGTGATTACAGAGAAACCTTACTTTATTGTCCCTAGACCTTGCCACAACACTCGACAGAATTTGAGTAGAGTTGAGTACATGTTGAGTAGAGTACATGCTGTCCTACACAAATATTCAGTTGCAGTTCCCTTAAATGCCTGCTTCCCAAGTGATAAAACTAACAAGCAAATGCTTTTCATGAATTAATGAACAATATGTGTCTCCTTATCTAACAGTACAACTAAGTGCCCAACTTCACCAGCACTGGTGGAAGGTATTTAGGTGCCCGGCCCAAAGGAGCAAAGAACAACTGAGCTTCAGGTGTCAGTGAACAATTCACACTTCTATGTTCTTTATTGCATTGCATTGTAGATTTTTCCCAATTTACAGATGTCTAACTAAATTTAAATAATTCAGAAGATGAAAGTACAGATCAGAAAGGGGTGTCATGAGTTGTCTCTCTGTGTTGCATTACCAGCTATAGGTCCTGACAAGGAAGAAGGCTAGTGCAGTAGTATAGTACAGAGTGCATACCCACTGATACAGCAATATGAGTGTGCCCATGAGCAAACCCATCACTTAAATATGCAGGGCACACACAGGTGGGAAAAGTGAGGGCAGGGCAGGAAGCAGAACCATCCAGCCGAAAGGTCATGCTGCAAGTTAACGACAGAGCCAGGATCTCGAGCCCTGAGCACCACAATGCTCAGACTGGGGCACACCACTGCCAAAGTCCTTGGCAGAAGTAGCTTTAGGGCTGGCAGTGATGTCTCTGCCACCCACTGTGAAAGTTTGTCTCAGGGCACAGGGGTTAATTGCTGGGAATGTCAAATGAGAATGGCTAATGATGAGCTGAAAGAAATTTCAGTATTGCTGTGGAACCATTTGATTACTTGGGTAACACTGTGGAAGTAAAACACTCTAATGCAATCATCATTTTCTTTCAGGCAGTTAATTCTTTTATATATATTTATATATTTTTCTGTATAAACACACACAGATACATTTTCACATTCCATCAATCCTGGGACATTAAATAAGAAGCCTAGTACTTCTTGTCAGTGCTAACCTGCCAATACTCCACGTCAGCAGCACTAGGAGAAGTGAAGAGACCCCCAAATGTGTTTTACCTCTGTTATAGTGCTGACCCAATACTCATCTTCCATCCTATTATCCAAAACTTATATAAATTTATAATATGGCTGATACTTCTAGGTCACGTATGTCTAGAAGTTTTCTGAATTTTCAGCACTTTTAAGGATTACTTTGTGACATGTTCTTATAAATAATAATTTTTGTTCTTACTGCAGCTCTGGTGCCTCCTCTTAATCTGGAGCTGTTATTTGACTGCTAATGAGATAACTGGGTGTTATCGACTATTCCTGCAGACATTTTTGTGCAAGTAATGAGTCAGTCACTCTTTCAACATTATTGCTTTAACTATAGCTAAAGAAATAACATTTTTCGAGGAAGCATCTAGAACCACAAAGTGATACAAAGGTGTCTTTCTGTGTTCACCACAACCACCCAAGTTTAGGTTCTTATAATCCACTTCAAAATCTGTATGTCAGTCTTTCATATTAAATACTGTTTATTGTTTGCTGCAGGGTGCACAAATTCCCTTTTGCTTTACTTATTCTACTTCAATTAGAAAACTGTATTTTTTCCATTTTAACACTCATGCATTCCTCAGATTTTACGTATTGCTATGTAATTGCCCAACATTTAAAACCAGAATGGCATTCAATCCCAGAACATATCTCAGGGGAGTCTTAACCAGCAGAAGATGTCTGTTTAATCACTACTTTGCATTGTTACATCTACAGCAGGAGAACTATAGAAAGATTTGCCTCAAAAAATAGACACAGCAGATGTTAGGACTGCCAAAGAATGAATTTCTAAAGAAAAAGAAAAAAGAAAATTCTGACATCACAAATCTGTTAATCTGTTCTGTGTGTTTGTAATGGTGACGCTTTCCCATAATCATACAAAGATTTAGGTGTTTCATTAAAATCATGATACCCTGATCATGGAGACTCAGATAATTTACTAGCTCCTTAAGACAGATGTTCAGCTTTCCTGCAGTGCACTCAGGATGCAGCACAGTGTTGAGATGCCCTGTACACATACTGTCCTCACAGTCATGATTCACTGCACATGGTCATTAACATGGCATCCCTAGTCCAGCAGCAGTTCTAAATGTATGGCCAGAGAACTGGTCCACATATCACACCAGTATTTTAAAGCAGAATCAATATAATTCAGTAGCCTGCAGTGGCTACCCTCAGTCTTAAGTAATACATATTCCCAAACCTGCCCCAGAGCTTAGCTGTTCTAAGCATCTATTCAAGGGGCCCCAATGACTCTGAAAAAGCTGACAATAATGTGTTTGCTTCCAGACTTCATTTTCCAGTGAGTTCTGCAAAGATTTTGTATCTGAAGAACCTTAAGTACAGTGAAGACTGTTTTTCTTCTGTGTTATACCCATATTAGGACTGTGATAACTACTAGCTTCCTTATTAGAGAAGCCTAAATAAGCTTGTCAGGATTTGCCAGGAGTGCCTTGCATATTTTCTGAAAGATCCAGAAAAGCACACATGATAAAGGTAATTTTCCTGGAAAAGGTAGGAAATAACTTCTTGCTTTGCACTGCATGCTGGGTTTGTTATTTTTTTCTTTGTTAAAGTGGCATTAATTTTGTCACTGGAAAGTCATCAAGTATCATTTACACTGTTTATTAGCACATGAGTGTTATCCCTGGGTGAACCTACATGCGGTTGTAATAGTTACTACTTCAAACCTCCATAGTCTAGGATCAAGTAGAGCAATCAGCACAGCTGTCAACATAAACCATTATCCCTGCTTCAGTGCTTACACACTGCCAGTACCAGAAGTGATTTCTTCCAATAACAAAAATCAAGATACGTGATCCATGATGGTGTGCTGGAGTTTTCTTCCAATAACAAAAATCAAGATACTTGATCCATGATGTTGTGCTGGAGCGTTTGCTTAGAAGAAAACTACATCAACACTTATTCCCTTGTTAACAACCAGGGAATTGCACTTATGTCTATCCAATGAGTATCCCTGCACAGCACACTGAGGGAAAGTCATGCTAAAACAAAGAGACATCATGAAGCTGTCCTATTGCATTAAGTACTGTATACTACTTGAAGCATACAAGTTAGTTCATTCATAATATTTATGATTATTAATAATAATAGAATTATAGAATCATTAAGGTTGGGAAAGACCTCTAAGATTATCAAGCCCAACCTTTGACCTGGCCCACCATGTGAACTAGACCATAGCACGAAGTGCCATGTTCAGTTTCTTTTTGAACACTTCCAGGGATGGTGACTCCACCACTTACCTGAGCAGACTGTTCCAAACCTTGGTTACTCCTTCAGTAAAGAAATTCTTCCTGATTGTCCACCCGGACCCTCCGAGGGAGGCAGCTTGAGGACATGGCAGCTTGAGCCCATTTCCTCTTGTCCTGCCACTAGTTGCTTGGGAGAAGAAGCCAACCCTCACCTTGCTACAACCACTTTTTGGGTAGTTGTAGAGACAATAAGGTCTCCCCTGGGCCTCTTTTTCTCCAGGCGAAATAATCCCAGCTCTCTTAGCCACTTCCCATATGACTTACTCTCTAGACCCTTCACCAGTTCCATTGCCCTTCTCTGGACATACTTCAGAACCTCAATATCCTTATAGTGAGAGGCCCAGAACTGGACAGTGTGCTTCACCACTGCCAAGTACAGAGGGACAATCACATCTCTAGTCTTGCTGACCACACTATTTCTGATACAAGCCAGGATGCCATTGGCCTTCTTGGCCACCTGGGCATACTGCCAGCTCATGTTCAGCCACTGTCAACTAGCATCACCATGTCCTTTTCTGCTGGGCAGCTTTCTAGCCACCCTTCTCCCACCGTGTTGCACTGCATGGGGTTGTTGTGACACAAGTGCAGGATTATGAGGTTCAGCATTATTGAAACTTATACAGTTGGCCTTGGCCCATTGAGCCAGTCTGTCCAGATCCCTCCTGTAGATCAACATTTCGGCCCAACTGAATGTCATCTGCAAACATACTGAGGGTGCACTCAGTCCCCTCATCCAGATCATCAACATAGATATTAAACAGGACTGGCCTAAATACCAAGCCTTGGGGAACCCTACTAGTGTCTGGTCACCAACTGAATGTAGCCACCAATAATATCTATGGTAGTTCTGCATGACATCACATTACACCATCTAGCCAAAAATACAAAATATTGTTACAACTACACCTTCCAATTTGCATAAAGATGATCTGATGCTGTACTAACATTTAATTATCTTCTAAAAATTATGCATCTATCATGATTATTCATATATAAAAACTGCAGGGTTTTTTCTTTAGTCTTAAAGCTGGTATTGCCTTTCCTTCACACACACACCTACACACAATCTCCTTCACCTAATACAAAACTTTGCAAATAAAAAGGTACTGTGCTTTATACTTAATGATCTGCTCTCACAGCATTATTTTAAAAAAAGGGTGTTCTTGCTATAGCTGTAATTCCACTGGTTAATTGGAGGACTTGCCCTTTCTTTTATTTAAGCATTCACCTATTTCTCTGCAGTGTCTGGAAACGTTCTGTTGAAACAGCTTCTGTGTGAGAAATGTCACTGAACTAAAACCATTTTCTTAAATATAAAATACCTTTTCTTACACCATTGTTTTATGGGGAGAAAAGTATTTTCTACACTTCCAGGCATTCGATGGTTCAGCTCCTTTGGAGTATGGATTTTAAACAATTAGGAACAGGGCTCCATTATGTAGATTGTAAGGACAGAGTAGAGGAAAAAGGTATACTAGAAATTTTACCATTGTCAGTAAATGGACTGTGGATGTGATACTTTATTTCAGAAGATTTTGCCTTTATGAGGAAATAACAAATCTTTGTTCCTCCTTTGTTTTTAGGAAATGTGATTGATCAATCTCTTACAATGGAGGTGAAAAAGTATGCAACGATGCACAGATTGAATTTCTGTCTACTTATATTCAAGACAGTTTTCTGCAGCATGTGTTATTTCTTAGAAATCTCCTGTAGCATATCCATTCATTCAAGTCACCAAAGGCTTGGCTTGGATCTCAGTTTTTCTATAAAATCCCCATTGTACACCATGACTTTCAGTCTTTGAGGCTGTGCCTGCAAACCAGCTGGGCAGTCTTAAGGAGGTTTAAGGGCTTTAGATTTAATACTGGACTATGTGCCCCAGTGGACTTGGGAATGACAAATGCTGAGCCCAGGCAGTCCCATGGAGCCTTCTGCTGGCACTTACTCTGAAGCCACACACTCTAGGCTTTCTCTTATCTTCCACCCTATGGCCAGTAAGGTACTTGAGAAAGGGAATTTTTTGGCATTGAAAAGAAATCGGAAATATCATTTTACCTCCTCTGACACCTTCAGAAAATAAAGAAGGATAAGTCTTTCCTAAATTTGACACAAAGCCAAAGCCTTAGCCTTCTTGATGCTGTCAGTGAGTGGAGAGGAAGGAAAAAAGCTTGGATTGATTACAGAAGGTTAACCCCAAAGGGACTGTGAAAATGTGGGTTTTCACACAGCCTTAAGAAAAACTGTGTGTGCTTCAGAGATGCTAAAATGTGGGCTTGAAGTTGTAAGCCATGTCTAATGACATTAGTAACATTGCTTTGTAAAGTTGGAGCTGCAGAAGTTATTCAATGTGTATGATCGAGGTGTACACAAGAAAGTATATTCCACATGTATTCACTCTGCCCTACTCTATAAGAATACCTGCTTTTTTCAGTTGATTAGATAAAAGTAATAAAAAAAAAATCCTTGTATAAAAATGTGGATAGTCTCCTTGCAGAAACAGAGTGGTTTGATATATTGTGTTTGTTTACACACACACACTTTTTATCTGCAATATGGTTGCAGTATATATATTGCCTCTCAAAGTATGTACACACAACTTTTTATCTAGTAGTGCCTGAAAAAGCTACGTTACAAGTACCACATGCTTCTGAAGTTCTTGCAATATTTTCCAATATCATGTGTAAAAAATGTTCTTGTCTGATACTGGAAGTGATCCCTATCAGTTATAGTTCATAAAATTCCTAGAGCTTTCATTTTCATGCACCTTCACATTCTTCACAACCAGGAGTATTGATGTGCCATATAACAACCTATCTCTAGGATGACTGCAGTAAATAAGCACTACTAAAAATATCACAAAGATTGATCCCTTTTTTCCTGCCTAGTTATCTATGTTTAAATGATTAGATAGTTCCCTTGGACATAAACATGAATAACAAACAGAGGCCTTTGAGAAGCGACATAGAACATTGGATGAGCACCAAATTTTGCAGAGTGTTGGGCAAACCTTAACCAAAATTTATACATATTAAATCACTCCTGTGTGAAAAGACTGCAAGATCATAACATCTATGATCATCTAGTCTACCCAGGGTTTTCCTTGGCCAGTTTGTGATGAGGTTGCCTTATTGTTGTCTGAGCAGACAAGAGGTGGATTCTGACACAGACCCCACTGGCATTGCTATGAATGTGTTTGCAAGCTTATCCTTTCATCATGCTTCAGATGAGCTGGTCTAATCTGTAATAACAGATCCAAAAGCCTACATGCAGAAGCCTTGATATGGTAGTTTATGTGAGCTGGTGTACTTACATTCACTGGTATGCTCTGTGTGTCTCACCCTCTTCGCACTGCCCATACACGCGAATATTTCCAAGAAGCATCCAAAATTTTTAAAACAACTAGTTACAAGGCCCCAGTTCCCAGTAAGCTATGAAGAACAGCTTCTGCAGCAATAACATTATTCCTGTTGAATACTGCCTGCTGTGTGAAAAAAAAGATAGTCTTGGTGTATAGATTTCAAGTGACTGAATGAACAGTGTGGATATGATAGCACTTACCAGACATTCATATTTACAGTGTCATAGAATTACAGTATGGTTTGGGTTGGAAGGGATTATCTAGTTACAACCTCCTGCCACCATGGGCAGTGACACATTCTACTAGACCAGGCTTCTCAGGGTCCCATCTAACCTGGCCTTGAACACTGTCAGGGATGGGGCATCCACAATTCTCTGAGCAACCAGTTCCAGTGCCTTACCACCTTCACAGTAAAGAATTTCTTCCTAATATCCAATCTAATCCTGCCCCCTTGCAGTTTAAAGCCATTCCCCCTTGCTCTATCACTGCACACTCTTGTAAAATGTCCCTGTCCAGCTTTCTTGTAGGTCCCCTTTAGGTACTGAAAAGCCACTATAAGGTCACAACAGAGCCTTCTCTGAACAACTGAAGTCTGAGAACTAAAGAAAAACTCCAAGTCTCATAGACTTTCCTCATAGGAGAGGTGTTCCATCCCTCTAATCATCTTCATCTACATATATATGTATAAACAGAATCATTAAGATTGGAAAAGACATCACGATATCATCGAGGCCAACCTATGGCCCAACACCACCATGTCAAGTAGACCATGGCACTAAGTGCCACATCCAGTCCTTCCTTAAGCACCTCCAGGAATGGTGACTCCCCCACCTTCCTGGGCAGTCCATTCCAATGTCTAATCCCCTTTCTGTGAAAAAATTGCCCAACCTAAACCTCCCTTTGTGTAGAGTAAGTTGATATCCTCTAGTCCTGTTGCCTGGGAGAAGAGGCTGACCCCCATCTGGCCACAATCTCCTTTCAGATAGTTGTAGAGAGTGATCAGGTGAAACACCATCAGAAACAGAAAAAAAAAATAAAATACATGCATCCCTTCTTGCTAGTGTTATGACTTTTACAAGTCTGGGACTGAACTAGGAGAATTATGAGCATTTCTGTTTCATCCTCTTGGCTGGGCTTTTCAGATGTGCAGAGAAGTGGCTAAGCCAAAGGAACTACCCCATGTCTGAAAATTGCCAAAGAAGAGAAATACCCTTGAGAGGAGCTCAGAGGTGAGGCACTTCCAGCAATCCTTCAGCAATGTTGACTACCACCTTGTTTCTAACAGTAGCTTTACTCACTCAAGTGCACCAATAATAGAGACCACCTCCTCAGAAAGCCAAAGGATCACACTGGATACCTGACTTCTACCCTCCAAAAAAAAGACTTGCTCTTTCCATTCAACCAAATGCAAGTCCACAGCAACCCAATGCCTTTTTTCCTTTTCTGTAACAGTGGCAACAGACATCTTGCCATGCCCTTCTTCAAGAAGAGAAGGAATTTCCACTAGAAACCTGAGTTGGAGGTGTGCTGGGTCTGTAGGAGCTTTGTGAAAGCATTCCCAGCTAATGAAAACTGTGACACAGTCATTGCCACCATAGGGGTTCTGATTACATCTGTTGATACAAGATTGATTTTTCTTGGCCCACAGTCAACTGCCATCTCTGCAAAGAGCTCACAGCAATACAGCCCGTGGGGGGTTATTTTGGAGCTGCTGACCTAGGTGGCACTGTTTGGTTTATTGTTTTCTCATGAATGTTCCCAGACATTTTGGAGCCTGCGTAAGTACGGGGCTCGCCAACAGCAGCCAATACAGCTCATAAAACACTGTAATAGACAATTTCCATTTCAGCTGTGACTCTGTCCTGAATTCAGGGCAGCTGCCACTGAAGCACTATACTTAAAGGTGTTTACAATTCAGAAGAAATTTCCATCCCATACAGTAGCTGCAGCTTTTATCTCTTTGGCTTTGATCTCCTCTGTATTCTCTTAAATATAATTAAATCTGTCACATCATTTCCCGTCTTTTCACATTCTCGCTGAATCAAAACGTTTATGCACAAATTAGGAACTTTAAACAAAGACAGTTCCAAAGAATAATAAAATAAATTTGGGACATTTCAGCTCCACCTCATATATCATTTACTAGCAAATGTGGTGTGTTGCATCCTGGCTAACTCCAGAACCAGAACATTCTATATAATTTTTACTAGCACAGTATATTTTACTGCAATTTCTCTTAATGTCTGCCATTGCTACCTGGAAATGGGAGTGTAAACATTAATATCTCTATAACATAAATTTGACAATGCTGCCATCCAACAAAGCACAAGTCTCACTGACAAACAGCAAACTGCATCTTGTGGTTTGACCCATTTATTTAACTAATGAAAAAATATTGTAAGGAAACAAATACTTTGAAACTTTCAAGTAATTTATGCATTGTTCAGAGTTTTAACACAGGCCAAAGCTGTGCTTGCCCCCTTAAAAAACTTCATCCAAGCTCAATATCTAAGGAGATATGTAATGCACAATTTTGCTATGACTCATTCATTTTATTCCTTACTATGTATGCAGTTTTGCACAGTACAAACAAAAAAAAAAACAAGCTACTTTTCAAAGCTGTTTTGCATTTGTCCTGTTGAAATCTGAATTCAGAGCTCCACACTTTTGTATCTCCAGCAAGAATTCTCCACTTGTTCTTAGTAAGATGTTTCCTAGCATCTCTAATTGCATTATCCCATTACATTCCAAGTACTTATGGGTTTATCCTCACAATACTTCCTTCCATCCCATAGCAGCAAAATTATTACCATCTTACAGATGAAGACCTTAGGCACAAAATGATTACATGATTACCCACAGAATTTTGAAGCATAGCAAAATTTTGCCCCATACTGAAGGAATACTTTCACACTGATACTAGAAACCTAGGCAATAAGAAGAAAAATTAAAGATAGCGAGTATGATTAACGCAGCTGAACCTAATGGATTGCATGAAGACTAATGAATTATGTGAAAGACTACTGAAATTAATGAACATACTGTGCTGAGATTCATTAAAAGTGACTTGCTTTTCAGGAAGTGATGGCTCCCCTAGAAAGGCAGGAGCTAGGCTGCTTGTGGTTAACACCTGTAGCAGATGAATCACAAAATGGGCTGCTTGGTGGGCTGTGCTTTATCTTGCCAGATCACTTGTAGAGTTTCTCTAAAATCTGTCTGAAGAGGGTTTAACCAAGTTACTAGCCCTGTCCAAATGACCTAAGCTGGGTGAGGGCAGCCAGGATGTGTTAGAGTTGCTGTGCCCATGCACATTGGGTGTGATTGCATTAGTTCTTCTGTTTGCTAGGACTGCTGGAGCAATTGCACACACACAAGGCCTTTGCAGTGATTCTGAATGCAGCTAGTGCTTAATACCAGCCAAATGACAAGTCTAGAAAGTAGAGATCCTCTATTTAGTTAGTTTATCCATAAGAGTATCACAATATAATCTATTTTGGTTTAAGAATATTTACAACAGGGAAAAAAATTGAACACCAGACATTTCTTCAAGCTAAAGAAACAAGACACTGCAAGATGTTGCCAGTGTATGGGAACAGAAGCTACATAAATTTCAGTGACTTTAATTGATGCAAGTTTTTTCACCTTTAATGCAAGCCTCATGATTTAGGGATTTTTCATAAAACCTCCAACTGCTGTAATTACTTCATTCCTAGCATCAATGTTTCCAGTAAAAAAAAATAAATTGATTTCTATCCCTCAGTGGCTGCATGCAAAATACATTTAAACTATGAACACTGAAGTCTAAAGCACAGAAGAATGAAAAGATACCCACACCTTTTTATGCATGATGTTGGAATATTAATCCAGGAATTAAATGCACAACAGCTTTAAGTGAATATGAGAGGTACATAGAAAGAGATTGTCCAGATGTGTTGCCCCATTACGCTTTAAGTGAATATGAGAGGTACATAGGAATAGATTGTCCAGATGTGTTGCCCCATTATTTGAAGTGTTTAATTTGAATCAACATCTAGAAGGGTAAAAAAGGTTTATTCAGACTTTTGGATATGCAGACATTAAGCTTGCTGTGGCTTGTTATATGCTTCAGCTCAGTTCTGCCATCTTTGCATACTTGGCTCTTGACTGTATTCAGGTATGGCTTATTCTATGTCCTTATTTCTAAATAGAGGAATATCTAAATCAAATTAATCTTCTGTTTCATATTGCCCTCAACATGAGGTACACTCACTGGAGATGAGAAGCCTTTCAAGAACTACTCTCTGTATTGACATAACTTGCATTGATAATACAGAGAAAGTACTCTTTGTGCAGCCAGCACTGTCCCATATACAGTATAAAGGCAGCCATGCCAGATCTTTAATTACATTAGGTGGCTTTTTCTCAAAGGCCAGCTGTATGTCTCATTTGTCAAGAGAGCTCCAATTGTTCACAAGTCAGATCCATAATTTTTTTGTGAGCTTGATGTGTTGTTTCTGTTTTCACTGATTAATGAGGTAGTGCCCCTTACAGTGGTCACAAATTGGATTTTGTAAAAGAGGACATTAGAAGTTTACAGCCTTTTAGAGAAAAGAAAGGAAAACCAAAAGCAAGCAAGTACATGGCACAATGGGCATTTACCAGCTCTTCTTTTGGGACTCTGTCACTACAGCACAGTAGAGGACCAGACATAAGCATGTTTTGTCTCAAACACTCTGACTGTGATGACAGATAAGATGTGATTGAAGGGGAGGCTCCTGTGAAGGTGAGACAGCACTGTTCTGAGCAAAATTCCTGCTTCACCTTGATACTCCTGGTCAGTGCCCTCCACACCCAACTCACTTCCCAGAGGAGGACTCAAAGGGCTGCTGCACACACATGAACAGTGCAAAAAACCTAGTTTACATAAGAGGCTGTACCAGGTTAACTATAAAAGGGAGCAGATGGGGCCCCCTCCCTCTCTTTTACCCACTCTCTCTTTATTCTTGTTGTCTTTCACTCTCATGGTTTATCCCGGGCTCTGGACCATGAACATGGCAGACCAACACGGGATTTAAGGATTGGTGATATTCTTTGTCTTCTTCCCTTGCTTGGCCTGGGCAAAGCATGGCTATCATGCCTTACCCTGTACTCTATACTGAAGTTTGTTGTGGGAGTGGGGAGATTGTGAAAAATGATGTTCTGGCTTGTGAGCAGCACTTTTGAAAAGTGATATTGTGGCCTGTGAGCCTGCACCTTTGTTTGAATATTGCTGTGTTGTGGCTTGTTAGCCTGCACCTTTAAGAGGTTTGTTGAGGGAATTGAGAGGTTATTGAACCATACTATACACAATTAAGAGCTTGTTATCCTCCACTCTTGTGGAAGTTTATTGTATAAATTTAAGAGCTTGTTTGTGAACACCTTTTGGGTCTAAATACTGGGTTGGTCACCAGAGTCAAGGCACTTGTACAATAAAATCTAAAGTTCCCTGACACGTGGTCTTCTCTCTTCGTTCAGCCTGACGAGAATTGGGGATGAACATTACACCCCCAGAAGTAGGTCATGACAAGCACCAAGGAACAAATTAACCTTTCTGCAAGACTGAGAGTCTGTTCTACAAACAGACACATTCAGGGTATTTTCATCTGGGAGAGCTTATTCTCACTGAATCTTGCACTTAAACCTAGTGTGGTCTTGGTATGTGATCCACTGTGTGTAGTGTCCTTGGGAACCATGAAGAGCTTCTCAGCAGCAGGCTTTAGGTGCCTCTTTATCACTTTTGTGTAAGGACCACTTCAATGCATAACAAGACTGAAAACCTCCTGAAACCACCTCCATTACACAGTATATCACAACTAGTGACAAACCACATTACCAACATGATATCCATGTGATCTTTTACTGCAGTGATGGCACTTTGATGTTAAGGTAGGAATTGCTCGTTTGATCTGCCATAGTCCAGCAGTTCCACAGAAATATTTGGTCTTAATTTAATTATATGATGGTCAAATATGCTTTATTTTTAATCACTGTTTGGATCATTTATTTTGTGTACATTCAATCTAATGGGCAAGTACTTCCAAAAGTAAACATATTAGCAGCTCTTGAAAAACCTATACAAAACAAGATTCTAAATCTGCTTGCAGTGCATTAATCAAGTGGCAGAGTTAGCAAATATTGATATCTAATTTAATCTTACAAACTATCCACAAATGAAGACATATAGCTCCAGACAGAGTGTTTCCGTATCTGGCCCTTGGTCCATAAACAAGTATAAACCCTGCTGCCTTGTAAGTCAGGGAAACATGAGTTTAAGAGTGTGCTGCTTAATCATCTGAACTACATGGTTCAAAAATACATCAATAATAGCTTTTCATTAAAGGTAGCATCACTGTGCATGGAGCAGTACTTCAAAGTAAAGTAACTCAAGAGAACACAAAAAAGAAAAAAGAAAAAAAGCAAACATTAATGCCAAAACAGCCTCCTGACCAGTGCAATGCATTTGTGCGTTTGTTGAACACATTTTTAGACAGGCTAGTATTGTTTGCAGTGGGCTTTAGGGCAAGACTGTTAATGGTAGGGTGTTCAACATAACCCCACAAACCAATCTGAAAACAGAGCTCAGCAGCTTTAGCAAAATTAACTGCACTAAGTCACTGCAAAGAATGTGCTGTAGGAAGAGAAACATCAATATCTACTGAGGCAGGAATAAAAAGCTTTAGCATGTCCTTCTCCTAGAGTGAGTGCCTAAAATGAGCCAGTGCTTTAATGATACACACTGGCTCTGAGTGCCCCTGGAATACATTTGCTTCTCATGCATCTGAGCTCCCACAGATCTGCCATGCTGACCCCTGCACAGCTACAGTGATTCCTTCCACATGGCTCATGTGAAACTCTGTTTAAAAAGTGCAGCTCCTGACAACATAAATCTCTGTAGCAAAGACTCCCCTGAACCCCCTGTAGGGACTGCACTGTAGCAGATATTCACACTGCTAACCAAGGAGGAGCCATGTGGGAGCAGGTAAATATTCCCTAAAAAGCAGAAGCCCACACTAGAGCAGGTTTATCCTGAAGGACTGTTGCCTTTGGAGGACCCATGCCAGAGCAGGGGAACAGCAGGAGGAGGAATGAGAAGCAAAGAGCAGCTATCATGGACTGACCACAACTGCCCATTGTCCATCCCTCTGTGCTATTAGGTGGGAGAAGGTGGAAGAGTGGGAATTGAAGGAGTGAAATTGAGCCTAAAAGAAGCCATTTGCGGAGAATCCTAATTTTTGCTTTGTTTAAACTCACATTTTGAAAACACACTGGACAACCATGCTCTTCTGCCCGGTCAGAGCATTTGTCTGATGCTCACATAGATGAACCACTCACATGTACAATTTACAGTCCTCTGTACTCCTGCCTTTTCTGACTCACAATCAATAATGGCACACAGTGACTTCTGATGTTTACTTTAAATAATTTTACTTAAATACCTATTAAACTATTGTGAAGGTCAAGACCAAGGTACATAAATCTTCTAGGGACAGAAAGTGCATGTGTGGAACACTAAGAAGGAATGTAGCTATAGGAAATAAATTCACAATGCAATAATGAGAGATTATACATTTGACAGCAGCTGATTGATGAGATTTATAATACAAAAATTGCAAAAGCTCTCTGATTTCTTTTAGAAAAGGATTACGGGTATCAAAACCTCAGAATTTATTATTCTGGTAGATACCATACTTGAAGTATTTCAAGCATCTTTTAGCACAGTGACCTTAATATCCTTAATAGCACAGTGTCCTTCATATCAGGACCATATGCATTTCTAAGAGTCAATATGCATTTAGTTTGCTTCATTAGAAGAAAACTGCATGTACACATATATCAAATACTGAAACAACAACACTGGATACAAGTTCAAATTAAACACACTCTCCCTTTTCATATGCCACATACTGGTGAGGACAAAAATCATAGAATCATAGAATCAGCTGGGTTGTAAAAGACCTCCAAGATCATCATGTCCAACCCTACCGTGGTTACTAGCCCATGGCACTAAGTGCCACATCCAGTCTCAGCTTAAAAACTTCCAGGGATGGTGAATCCATCACCTCCCTGGACAGCCTATTCCAATGCCTGACTACTCTCTCCATTAAAACTTTCTTCCAAATATCTATCCTAACCCTCCCCTGGCAG
>NW_008663157.1:10467-18339 GCF_000695815.1 Acanthisitta chloris | reverse complement strand
TGTCTTTGTTCCTTCCCTGATCGATCCCTGGGCTGTGCTCAGGTGAGCAGGGGGAGAGCTGCCGCGGGGCACCTGCACGTGGCTCTGGCTTCAGCGACCGTGCGGGGTACTCAGCGAGGCTTTGCGTGTTGTTACCCCGTAGGAATACTCATCTTCTCCCTAAGCATCCCGTTGTCACCTGTGCTGGGAACTCCCAGGCTGCTACTCCGTAAAACCTGTCCCGTCTTGTTCAGTGTCTCGAACGTGATCTTATTTCTGCACCGTTCGGGTCCAGCTAATGTGCATCAGCTTTTTCTCTCCCTGAGTTTTGTCCTTCCTTGCTCTGGCAAGTTCACACCTCCTTCACCGCCTTCAGCAATCCATCAGGGTTGCCCGCAAAACAAACACCTTTTGTTTTGGAAGACACTTTGCTGACACTGAGTTGCCAGATTCACACCTATCCTCAGGGCAGCTGTGCCTCGGTGTTTATGCAGCTTAATGGTGTTTATGTGATGCTGAACGTTATTTGACACCTATTAGAGTGTATCTTGCAGTTAAAAATTTGAGTTCCCTCAAATGTACCCTTTCTGTAGGGTTTAAACGTGCAGATGGAGCTGTTTGTGTTAGTGCTTTGCTCAAGGTAATTGAGAGCTTGCTGGGACAATGCAGCTCCTTCCCTGTATATGCAGGAAGATCTTCACCCAGCAGCAAGTAGCTGCTGTTCCTCACACAGCTCTGCCTCGCACAGAGCACTTGGTACTTCAGAGCTGAAGTGATGCGTTTCAAAGGCATGTGTGATTGAAGTGCTTTATGGTGTAAGTACAAGCTCTGGATAAGGTTTCTGGCAGTTCTTGTATTTATTGGTCTCTCAGTGTTCAGTTTTGATGAACTGAAATGCCTAAGAAGTAGTTGTTACAATAGATGGAGAGCACATTTCTCCCCACTTGAGGTGCTGCTCTATAAACTTTACAGCACAAACTGCTTTTCGTTTGGGCTCAGATGTTTTTCAGGTTTAGAGACATCAGACTTAGGGTCAAAATTGTGAGCACAGCAGCAGTGTTGAAGTGGGTGTCAGCAGTAATGAACTCTGGGGAGGGGGCAGTGGTTTAAAACACTTGATCTCTGCAGGGTTAGAAGAGCCACAAATTACTGAAATGCAGTTGATGTTGACCAGACAGCAAGTAAATTGTTATTAAGCCCAAGATGCCACTGTTTAAGGCTCAGACAACTTGAGTATGTAACATAAGTGCCATTCTCCTGACTTTTATCGTTCAAGTGACTTGAAAGAAAAACTTAGGTTGAAAGAGACCTCAGGAAGGAATCTGGTTCTGCCTCTCCAATCCAGGCTGACTTCAGCTGATTTGTAGTTGTTAAATCCCAACACATGCACAGCACCTTATGTGCTGGAGATTCCATGTGCTTAATTAATCACTACAAGGAATTGTCTGTCCTGTTAGATGCTAAACTTGCAAACAAAGGAAGTGTTAAGCCCATTACTGTCCTGTTAGCAGTGATGCCTAGGCACTAACTCCTTCTGTAGAAGCCTGAAGAAACTATAAAGTTTTTGAGCATGAAACATCCACATAAGCTCTGCTGTCCAGACACTCCTGTTAGGCTTCCTGCCTCTTTACAGCTCAACAGCCCTACACACGAGTAGGATCTGTGTTGTAGAGCACCAGTGATATGGGATTGATTTCCTGTTCATCTGTAAGCAATAGGCACCAACTCTCCATGGGAGACAGCCCTCCTGACCTCCCTGGGAGCTTAGAGCTGCGCTTTGTGCTGTGCCAGGAATAGTGAAACACTTCAGATGCAAGGACAGGCAAGCTCAACTCCTCCAGCCCTCTCACACGCCTTCACTGCTGTTTTGTCTACAAGGATGTGGTTTTCCACCTTTTTAATTAGAAACCTTGGGACCAGCCAGCTGAGAGGCTGCCTGGGCAGCTTTGGGTTTTGCAGGCTGTGTGTTTGTCCATGTGGAAGCTGATGGGCTGACTGTGGTGCATTCCAAGTTATCTGTAGGATGCTGCTGTATTCCCTGGATACCTTTAGTACATCTTGCCATGAGCTGTGTGCTGTAATAATCTAATCTTGAGCAGGGCTATCAGTGGTACAGTGTGTATATGAAAGGCCACAAGCATTGCTTTCAGTTTATAATCTGTTTCTAGTTGACTGGGTTACAGCTGTAATATGATCAAACAGCAGCTGGAGGTCTAAAATAACTTGGAGAGGTTATTTACCCTAGGAACTCATGGAAGGTGGCCATTCAAAGGAAAGGGCTTGCAGCTTGTCCTTGTACCAGTGAAGATTCCCTTCCCATTAGGTGCAAGCTGAGGTGCTGAGCAGCATCAGTGTGACAGGGACAGTCTGGTGTGGACCTGCTGCATCTGGAGCTGTTTGCTCCCTGGGAACTCACCTACATAGTGAACAGGGGTGAAGACCAATTGCAGCATTAACTGCTGCTTGGTAGGAGAACTGCCTGGATACAGCTGTTCATCTCAGAACATGACTCTGGAGAATCCCTGTCTACAACCACCAACACTCCTGTAAGTTAGTAGCACTCTAGTATGCCAGGGATGCTCCACTGGGATTCAGTGGATCCTGTTTTGCTGCCCTTTTTCTGGGAAAGCTCTGGTACCTCTTGTCTCCTGTCATCAGTGTGACAGGACTGTCTGCTTGTATCTTTCCAGCTGTGCAGTGGGAGTGGCAGCTGGCTGACATGTCACCACAGACTGTGAAAGGTTTGTCAAGGATGTAATTGGTAAAGGCACTGCAGGAATCGTGGCATGTTGTGGCAGAGGTTCCAGTACTGCTGTAGTAACCTGCTAGAAGCAATTGGTGGAACTCCAGTGCAGAATACCTGCATTGGCTGAAAGTGCAGCAAACCAGTATGTGCTGGTGTTTATCCAAACGGGCAAGGCCTCATGAAGACAGAAAGCAGCTAGGCTAGTGAGCTTGGTGAGCTGCTCTAACTTGTGGTGGTGACATATCAAACTTTCACCTGCCAGTGTCTGATGTAACTGTCACCTATTCTCCTGCACCAACAATCGAGTAAGTCTGAGTCTGACTCTTCCTTTTTAATGGCTCAGATTAATTTATTCTTCTACCTAGTAAACACCACAGTGTCAGCTGAAGCCTTTTCTCCACTCTAACTTGCACCATGACTGGTTAGTGCCTGCTCAAGTGTTTTGGTAGTTGGGGCTCAGTAAAGCCTCCCTAGGCACTGAGATTTTGGTTTTGTCACTAAATGCTTCCTTTGTAGTCAGTGGATATTAGTCATAAAACCAGTGACTTGGAGAGGGAATTTTAGCAGGAAGTTCTTATTGATAAAATTTTGCCTCTATCTGCATAGTAAATAGATGAAACAAAAGGTGCAAATTTGAGCTCTAAAGCCTCCTAAGATTTCCCTCTGCTGTTTCAGGGGCCTCTGCTGTGGTTTGTTGCAGTGGCAGTTGTCTGGGGCTGAATGCCAGCACAGGACAGGTGCTGGGGAGGGAAGGGGAGTATGGCAGCACAGCACTGTGGGGAAGTTCTCGGGTTTGGAGTAGGATTCTTCACTCCAGCTGGTCCATGGTCTTTACCTTCACAGCTTGATGTAAACAAAACTGTTTATCCAGGCTGCAGAAAGAGTTGGCATTTGAGGGAACAGATGTGTGTGAGGAGGAGATTGAGGGTTCTGGAGGTAACCTTTTCTGTTGTTGCAGTTGTCAAGTGTTACAGGAGTGTTTTTTAATTGCATAAATTCTAATTTACACAACACTGCAGTGGTAATTCTGCACTAAGGATCATCTCTTTCCTGCTCCAGTGCGATCCTTCGGCACCGAGGACCGGCCCACGGACAGACCTGCTCCTCCCAGAGAAGAGATCTATGAATACATTATATTTCGAGGGAGTGACATCAAAGACATCACTGTCTGTGAACCTCCAAAAGCTCAACATACTCTGCCACAAGATCCTGCCATTGTCCAAGTAAGTTAGGCTGAAGTGTTGGTAGAAAGCTGTGATAAAATATTGTGTTGAAGGACTGGATTTGGGTAAAAAACTTATGAAGGTCAGTAAGTGTCTCCAGGAATCTTCAGATTGCTTGAAGCATCCTGAATTTCATGGTAATGTTTAAAATAGCAGCAGTATTAAAGACTTCAGTCAACAAATGCCAGAGCTAGCTGAGAATGCAGGAAAATTACAGAGATAAACTAACCCTCCTCAGTATTTACTTAAGCTTTAGTAATGCTGTACATGAAGTAAAGAATCACTGCCAAAGCAGGTTGACTTCTGGACGCTGTAAATGGAAATGTACTTTGTCTTGTTACAGTCTTCACTGGGCTCTGCCTCTACATCATCCTTTCAGCCACATGTGCCTTACAGCCCGTTTAGAGGTATGCCACCTTACAGCCAGCTTGCTGCCAGCTCTTTGCTTAGCCAGCAGTATGCAGCTTCCTTAGGTTTAGGTAAGTAAAAACTTTACTTGCTAGAATAAAGGTACAGTCCTTGTATGCAGCTACTGTGAAACCAAATAACAGTAACTAATACCAAACTCCTTGCCAAGTGTCAGGCTGCAACCAGCAGTGAACGAGCAGTTACCAACTTTGTGCAGTGGTTTTACTACAAGGAGGCCTGTGTTTCACTTAGACCTGCACACACACACATGCACATGAAAGAAACTAAATAGCTGAAGTTTCTTTCTGAAAGTAATGTGAATACCTAACAGCTAAGGCCAGTTCACTTCTAACCTGACACATGCATCACCTGTAAAAAGAGCTTGTATTCCCAGAGGGGGCTGTAAATAAGCTGCTCTAATGCTGTTCTAGAGATTCTTGTATCTCTTTCCAAGTCCTTCAGATATTTCGCTACCTTGTATCTTATCCATGTATCTTTGCTTTCTCTTCTTCCCTCTATCTCTTTAGAGAAATTGGTAAGCCCTCCAGCATCAGCAGCTGCTTCCAGCCCTAGTTCTTCTCCGTCTCCACAACCTGTTTCAGAGCCTGACATGTCTTCAGAGCCCCATCAGCTTTCTTCCAAGGGTAACAGCAGTTTGAGGACTCCAAATATTTGGAAGAACTGCATGGCACTTGCAAACACTCTGTTCTTGTTAACCCCTCCTAGAATGATAGTGCTCATGTGGATAATGCTGGTAGAACTAGTTTGTTCTCAGCTTTTTTTTGCCTTTCATTACATGAAGTATTATTCCTCCTGTCCTAGAAGTATCAATTAGAAAGACAGGAGAAGGGAAAAGTCCAGGACAGTGGATCCTCTTGTGTAAGTATCAGGAAAGGGATGAAGCTTAGGCATATTTGTGTGCTGCATCCTGTCCAGGAACATGTGTCACCATAGGGATTGGGTGAGGAACTGATTAGCCTTTGCTGGAAAGACCAGCACACTGCTTAAGTTGTGGGTGGCCTTGCAGTTAGAGACTTCAGGCAATTGAAAATTCAGGTGTATTTTTGTACTTGAGGAAACATCAGGAAAAGTTTCATGCATGATGGGGCCTTGTACCTTGTGCAGACTTCCAGTCAGTAAAGCATGGCTAACAGTAATCAATCCCTGAGTCGTGGGTAGCTGAGATAACACAGTTGTGGGTGCTTGTTTCTGTGTGTAAAACAAAGGAGATTGAGTAGAGAACTAGCCTGACCATCCTCAGAGCAAAGAGCCCAGGTGCAGCCTGCATTTGTACATGGTAATTAGTTTCATGTTTTTAGCTTAAGCATGTATGCTTGTGTTGGCATGAAGCTTGTTACTTACCCTCTGGTTTTGGCCATCTGTCTGTACATACTTTGTCAGTATTATGGCTGAGCATTGAAGCTTTCTCATGTTATTTTTTTTCTGCTGAATAATGCTTAGGGTATGTCTGTCTTCCTTGCAAGTTTTCCAGCTGTACTTTAACTGGGAACCTGCATGTTGTAACCTACTGGGTATATCTCATGTGGCCTTGGGTGACCCAGAGGTGCCAGTGCCTTGGTTTGTGTGTACTCTTCAGCTTTTCAGTTTTCTTGCTCTTTTAATATATTCAGTTCAAGTTTGCTTCCAAGCAGTTCTTATGCATAACTACATAAATCTGTAGTACTCCAAACCTTCTAATTAAACCTAGAATGCAGTGTTTCTTCTGAGTACTGAAGACTGTCACTGTTTAATATAATTGGTGTGAGGTATACCAAACCATGAAAAGTATTTACATGTTTTGTAGTGTGAATAAATAAGCCTGGATGGAAGAGCAACAGAAGTCTTGGTAACACTTTGGCCTTGACCAAGAAGGAAATTAAAAGGGTAACTTTGAGATCCTGGTCTGGTTTCAGGTTTTCTTTGTCTGAGAGCTAACCATAAGCAATGAAGTTGAAGGACTTCCAAAAGCTGCTTATCAAAGGGGATGTAGCTGAGGTGTTTAAGCTTTTGCTGCAAAACTCTTTTTTGATGAAGTGGGGAAACTTTCTTGAACAGTTTCAGAATGGTGGATTTCTGCTTCAGATTTAATGTATCATGTGAAGTAAAATACACCTAGAGATCATACTTTGGTATAAACTGTCTGAGGACTGACCTGGCTTTGGTTGTCTAATGTGTGTCTGACTTGATTTAAGAAATAAATGGGTAGATTTCCTGATGCTGAGGCTCTGGATTGGAGAGCCACATGGCAGTGCTACCTTACCTGGTATATGAGCCACTTAAACTTAGCCTGTAATGATGCACAGTCAAGGCTTTGAGTAACTCTTGACCGAACAGTTTCTCCATAGAGGTGGGCAGGATTTGAATGGAGTTGGCACATTTTCCAAGAGGCACTTAGTCACTGGGATTTTTTCCAGGTGCTGGCTTTCCTTCTGTTCACCCAGTGCGCAAAAGCCCCATGGTAGAACAGGCTGTTCAGACTGGCCCAGTTGACAGCCTGAATTCCCAAAAGCTGCCACCAGTGAAGGTGACTCCAGGGATTCAGCGCAGCGTGCGGCAGGTTCCCCCGGCCAACAGCAAGGCCAGTGGTATGTATCACCAGCTCCCACCTGCTGGGTCCCAGCATCCTTCAGAGATGCATTGCAGCACTGGTTTGGGTTTGCTGGTGTGCTCCTTGATTAAATTTATCCTTCTTGTTCAGTAGATACAGTTCAGCCAGCACCTGTGCAGACCCAAGGGCAGGTGAACGATGAAAACAGAAGACCTCAGAGGAGAAGATCAGGTAGGTTAAGCTGATACTAGACAGTCATGTTAGCCTGTAATGTTAACTTTGAAGGATTATTTGACAGGAGATTGAGGGGAAAATAAAGCTTGATAAAGCTTTGGGCATCCAGAGGTGCTTCCCTAACAAAATAGGCTCTGGAGTCACAAGTTCAGAAAGTTTCCAGGACAGAATTCTAGTGCTTTCTCTAGAAACATGAAGGTATGTTATAAAAATCAATACTGTGAGTTGGCAGCAGCAACTGGATTTCTCTGAAACCTCAAGTATTTTTACTGGGAAGGGCAGCCTGTTTAAGACTTTGCAGGGCTTTCATAACAGAGAAGCTGTGGAGCCCTCAGTTCCACAGAGCAGAGTTCTTATCTCAAAATGGCAGTTTAACCACAGGTCAGAAGAAAGTGAAATTCAGTGTTTCTGCCCAAGCAAAATGAGAAAAGACAAAACTTTAGACTCTCAGGTCTTCAAATTAGTGTGTGGGAGGGGTTATGGCTTTTCAAAAAAGCCATAGGGTCTCAATTAGAAACCAGAAACTATATGAAGCACAATCTCCCTTTGTGGGTAGATGAGTCTTGAGTGGATTTTCTGAAACCAGTGACCTGCTGCTCTTTGCCCTTGTGACAGGTTTATAGGCTAACCACAGTGCTGTGTGTGCAGGTGAGGATCAGACAGGAGGATAGTTTTTCCTGCCTTTCTTGCCTGTAGTCCTTGCTCTGACTTCCTCTCCCTACACTGGAAGGAAA
>NW_008663157.1:0-10427 GCF_000695815.1 Acanthisitta chloris | reverse complement strand
GTGTTGCTGTAATGTAAATACAGCCAAATTGAGAAGTTACTTTCAGAGAGGTGTGGCCTAACCACAGGTCTGGAAGCCACAAACTCCTGAGTTCTATCCCTGGTTTCCTCTGGTCTTGAGCAAGCCATGTAACCTCCCTGTGCGTTACCAAGTGTTTAAACTCTCTTTCTTTCAGGAAACAGGAGAACCAGAAACCGTTCTAGAGGACAAAACAGACCAACTACTGTGAAGGAAAATACAATAAAGTTTGAAGGTGACTTTGACTTTGAAAGTGCAAATGCACAATTCAACAGAGAGGAGCTGGATAAAGAATTCAAGAAGAAACTAAACTTTAAAGGTTTGTGCCTTTATTAAATACAAATTGCTGAGCTAGCAGTAAACTCTGCATAGACAAACTCATTCTGAGAAACTGCATGACTACATCTCAAATCATGTTTGAGGGAGCAAGAGAACAGATGGCTCTGCAGTGTGCCTCAGGGGAGGTGTAATACATTTCATTATCTTCAGATGACAAAGCAGAGACGGGGGAAGAAAAGGGAGACCCTGGAGTGGCAACCCAGAACAATGATGCTAATGCAGAGGAGGACCTGCTGGGACCCAACTGCTATTATGATAAATCCAAGTCTTTCTTTGACAACATTTCATCAGAACTGAAGTCTAGGTAAGTGTTCCCTAAAAGCTTGGGTTCTAGGCACAATCTGTGTGACATGGTTTAACTATTTAAAAACTTTAGATGCAAGAAAGTCAGCAAAACACTTTAGAAGGGAGTATTGCCACACATTTGGTGGCTCACAAGTGATACCAACCAAGCTTCTGTGCAGTGGGAGCAAACAAAAAGCATTTCAGATGATAGGATACACTTGCCTAAACTGTGATAGAGGAAATTGCAGTCCTGTTTCCCAGTGCTGACTTTGAACCCGTTGATCTTAAACAAATTCCTTATCTGGTTTGTGGGAGGGGAGGCACCAGGCTCATGCTGTACTGAAGGTGCAGCTGGTAGACAGGAGTGAGCTAAGCCTGGAGTTGGGCAGAGAGGAGATCAGGTCTGTCTATGGAAATGCATGAAGTTAAATGTTGGGAATCTGAAGGGAAAGCTTCGGCTTTTCACAGCCAACACTGATGTTATCACTGCCTGGAGCAGTCAGACCTCCCTTCAGTGTCAGGGAAGGAATCCCTTGGCAGTGTCTCTGCAGGGGATCAGGTTAGTGAGTGTGCTGCAGCTGGTTCTTGTGGCAGTTCAGCTCAAAATAGAGGCTTGAGGCTTCCTCACCAAGTGAGCTGGTGCTGTTCAGTGTTTGCTGAGGCTGAATGCAGTCGTGTCCAGTTCCAGGCGCACCACGTGGGCTGAGGAGAGGAAGCTCAACACGGAGACGTTTGGAGTGTCCGGGCGGTTCCTGCGCGGCCGCAGCTTCCGAGGGGGATTTCGAGGTGGAAGGGGCAATGGAGCAGCAAGGAGAAACCAACCTACCCACAGAGCTGGTACTGGCAGAGTGTAACTCCAGAGGCAAGTGCTCTAGCAAGAGTAAATTCTGTCTCTGAGCCAGGTTTGTCCCTTACTCCTTGCCTGACCTGTTTGTGCAGCCTCTTTTGCTCTCCAGTCTCATGGGTATATCAAGAATTGTTCCTTATTGTATCTGATCCTTCTAAATGGTAGAAGGAAATAGTGGTTTAATGTGGTGTTTAACATGCTGATCTGTTTTTCTTGGGCTCACCTGTCTGAGAGAGGCTCAGCTCAAGCAAGCAGCTCTTTCTAGCTAAGCATTTCAGTTGGCACAGTGTGCTTTTCCTTTTCCTTGGGATAAGATTCCCATGATACCAAACCTGATTCTGCCTTTTTTTCTGAATAGGTTCCAACATCTCCACTGAGAGGATGAAACTGTATATAGAAAGAAAACAACCAACTGCTGCACTAATGTGGGAAAATGGTTCATCTTGTTTACTGTCTCAGCTCAAGTGACAGAACTTCATGTACTACTGCTTATATTCTGGACTTATTTTGGACCAGCAACTGTCAGCTGGAATATTCTTTGGAAGAGGGAATGTGTTCAGGGGTACCTTCTTCAGGGTGTCTTTTTTTTGTTTGTGTTTTTTTAAGTGCAGACTAACTTACATGGTTCTTCTTTCTGGGTCTCTCAAAGGCTGCTATAGTCTAAGCTCCAAGTCAGACTCCTTTTCTGAACCCTGGAGAAGATCAATCATGCTGTTTTAACACGGAACCAAAGCTCACTTGAAATAAACCAGCTCTAATTTGTTTGTTCTGAGTAACCAAATGGATTCTTTGGTGCTGCTGGTCTCGCTGTTCTTGACAGCAGGTGTGAAGTAGCACTTGGTATCTGGAAGAATGGATTCCTGGTGCTGAGGAGTTGTGTATATTGTCACTTGGGAATACTGGAGTGTTGATCATGTAGTAGTGTAAATGACTGTACAGCTGTTTGTGGGCTGGTGCTGGGGTGGAGGTACTGCAGGCATATGTGGATCCATGGCTGTCCCTGGAGCTGAGGGTGCTGGGAGTGCCTCAGGGGCTTGGAGCTCCTGCCTGGAGCTGGGGACAGCTGGGAGCAGTGAGATCCCTGCTCAGAGCAGAGCTTTTGGCAGTAGTGACTGTCTGGGAAGGAGACCTGAAGCTCTGCCTTGTTGCCTTGGTTTGTGCCTCGCTGGAGGCAGCACCAAATGCAAACAGTTTTCTGTACTCTAGTAGACTGTGGTGGAACACTTTGGAATGTTTTCATTAAACTAGGGATGGGAGTCCATATAATGAAGCTTAACAGATGGGCATGTTTAATTTCTTTCCTCTATACCCCCATACTGTAAATAGTTTAGTTGGGTTTTTTCTTTTGTTTTTAAAAACCTGTATGTGGGGAGAGGGCAGGGAGGGAGGGGTTACCTTTTTTTGCATGACTAAGTGGATTAAATTGCTATAGGCATGTGTCCTGTTTTTGGTTGGTAGGGAATTTTGTTGAAAAAGCACCTTGATGACTGAACCCCTTACATAGCTAGAGTTTTTTTAGTTATGCATTGACCTAGGTTACTGTAAAAGCTTGGATTTATTTTTGTAGGACTTTATTGCTAAGAATTAGAACATAGCAGTGGGGCTGCTCTTTGGAGTAATGTAAATTGTAATTATAATAAACATGTAAATGTTTAATGTTTCCCTCCACCTTTGTTCTGTAGCTCAGTACCATCACTCCCTCCACCCCTCAGGTGCCTGTACTAGCAGGGCTGCAGTTCCAGGTGGGAGAAAACCTGGATGTGTCCAGGAGCAGTGTGAGGGGAGTGGTGGCTGTGGCTCAGCCCCAGGGCTTGCTTGTTACCTGTGAGCCTTTCTCCCCGGGGCTGGGCTGGGGGGGCTGCAGCTCTGGGAAATGGCCAGTCTGAGGAAATGGTGGTAACTCGTGCAGGGAACCAATGCAGCTTTTTTTTTTCTTTTTTTTTTTTTTTTTTAACTTCAAAGTTCCACTCCAAGGGCTGATAAATGAAACAATGAGTAGTATTCCAGCCTCTCCCTTTCCCTGGCTGATATGTGGTCTAACACTTCCCTGACCTTGACTGCTGTGGGAATCCTCTGCCCCCACTTTGCTCTGCAGCGTCTCACTGTAAACAGCCTCGTGGTGGTGTGAAAGCCCAGGGAGTGTGAGTGCTGCTGCAGGTCTGTGCCTGCTGCCTGGAGCATTGCTGGGGGCTGCACAGCCTTTCCTGCTCTACTCTGTGCCCACCGAGTTTGACAGCAGCACAGCCCCTGCTCCTCTCTGCCTGCAGGAAGAGCCTCAGCTCCCACTTGGCTCCTTCCTGCACTCAGTCCTCCAGCACAGAGAGCAGCAGCTGCTGGAAAGAGCTTTTCAGGGTCCAGAACTGGGTAGTGGAGATGCCACAATGCAAATACCTGCCTGAAATATAAGTCCCCATTTTAACTCACAAACTTCTTAGGGCTGGTTACTCAGCTGCTTTACAAACAGCTGTCACTTGACAGCTTCCAGTTCATCTTCAGTGCACAGTAGCTGGTCTGGGCAGCCCTCACAGTCACTGGGAGCAGTGACCAGGCCTGACCAGAAACAGAGCAAAAACCAATTCCTGGAGGTAAGGGGTAGAGAGGAAGTGTGTGAGGGCAAACTGAAAAGGAGAAACTGGAGTAGAGCTTCATGGTTCAACTCTGCTGTATGTGACATTTGCTGTAGTCAGTTTTTAGCTCCTGCTGTACAACTCCCCTCGTGGGCAATCACAACAGCAAATGCTTTATTCTGAACAGACCAGCCATGCATGGTCGATGGAAGCACCAAGTCATGCACCTCTGCCCTGAGGGACATGCCTGCAGCAGTGAGTTCTCATGCTGACCCCCAAAACACAACCCCAACACCTCTGTCCTGTCCTTCAGCAGTGAAACACACACACCTGCTGCCACAGGCTGCTGCAAGGCCTGTGCCCAGTCCCAGCTCCTTCACCTTAGGGATGCCAGTGAGGGAAGAAAAAGCTCAGCTCCACATTAGTTATGTTCTGTGGAGGCTGTAACACAACCCTGGGGCCAGGTGCTTAAAAAAAAAATAAAGGGAGGTGCTGAGGACCTGAGACAGTGCAGCAAAGAACTGTTAAAGTGAAGCGTCCATGGAAAAAATTGCAGTGTCTGCCCTTTAATGGGTCACTGCTGCTGTTCTGTAGCCAACCACATCATCCTGGGTAATTAAAATCCAAGGAACAGGCAGTTTTTTTTTAAATAACAGCTTTAAAAAAAAACAGTAGGTTTATTGTAGGTCTTGAGAGGGCACAGTATGAGTATGTGGAATGCCTACATGTCTATACAGAGTAACCCATCACTTGAATTAAAAACAAGCAGCTAAGCAGTAGCATTTCATTCATCATGATGTTTTCTTCTGTTTTTTCTTTTCATTTTCTTCCTTCTCCTTTTCAATTTCAGCAACATACTTCTCAATTTCTTTCGGGTTTAGGATCTAAAACAGAAACAGAAACACAAGTGACCCTCAAGACACCAAATAAACTTTATGGAAGCGACTCTAGTTCTGCCATGGGAAAAACATTAACTGCTGTTTATCCAGAGACAGGTACCTGGTGCAGACACAACAACATTCCTTGGCCACTGAGAATAAACTGAAGTATCTGCCAGTGCAGGATGTGAGATTAAGGGCTGTAAGCTAAGGCAGATCTGCAAGGACACTATCAGGGATGGGCTGCAAAAACAGTCCTCACCTTCAGCGGCTGCTCCCGGCGCATGACTGCCAGCTCGATGTTCTTCCCACCAGACTGCACCACCTGAGCAAGAGGCACAGGAGGCATTAGGACATACCTCCTTCCAGCAAACCCCTTTCAGGTCTCCTTGGAAGGAGAACAGATAGGATGGGGGAGTATTTTACTCCTTAGCTCTAAGATCTGGACACCAGCAGCAGTGTAACACCCTCAGGGGCTGCAGAACACCTCAGCCTCAACACCTGACTTGTGGTGTTTTCTGTACTTCAACACAGAATTGAAATCTTCAATGTGTGGCTTGGCACATCTTTGGTGCATTTGTATCAATGCCCTGAACTGAGGTCTGTTTTCCTTCCCCAAACTGCTGCTAAGTTACTCTGTGTAAACTACAGAAATTGTTATCCCAAATATAGTGAACCTGGAATTTAATCCCACAGCCAACAGCTCTCACAGGACTTCCCTGGGACATCCCATGAAGATGTTCCCACATTCACATCTAAGAAGTGAAGCCAGGCACACACTGAAAGCCACAGAGGGAAGAGCCTCACCTCGAGAAGAGCCTTGATGACAAGTTTAATAGTTAGATCATCCGTTTCAATGGCCTCATCAGTGTAGTTCTTCTCCAGGAACTCACGCACAGATTTGGCTCCTCTGCCAATGGCATTAGCCTGGAAACATTCAGGGCAAAAAGGCAATGACTGGGGGTTTAGAAAAGATGTTGTTTACAGAACAAGCAAGAAATAAGAGTTTTACAATGACATAATGTAAAAGCATTTTGTGATCACCATGTATTTTTCAGGAGGTTGAACGTGTTACTTCCCTCATGTCACACTCAAAGAGAGTTGTCTGGCACAGGTGGGTTGGTTTGGGGTTTCTTTTGGAAAACAGGACAAAGTTTCCCAAGGAAAGCTGAAGAGCAGACTGCCACTCTCAGTGCACTGGATCATTAAGGATTTTTGCAGCTGTGAACCAGCACCATCTGGCTAGAGAGATCTCCTTTCCACACCAGTTCCTCTTTCAAGGAAACAGTAACTCACAAATATTTCATTCCATCTCCACAAGAGACTGTTATCAACTCACCTTCCAAGCATGGTATGTGCCAGAGGGATCAGTCTGGTACAGCCGTGGAGTTCCATCAAAGTCAAAGCCCACGATGAGGGCAGAGATGCCGAAGGGTCTGCGGCCATTGCTCTGTGTGTACCTCTGAGCAGAGAGAACAGACACTTCAGAAACAGTGACAGAAACACTTACAGACTGCAAAGCAGACACTGGAGAAGTTACAACCCAAAGAGCCACCAGAAGTGCTTTCATCTGGCTCTTGCCAATCTCCCTGCTAAAGTTAGGACTCTGTATCTCTCAGAACCTCTAAGGCAGGTGAGGGAGAGGAGGTTCCTGTCCGAGCCCTGAGCCCACACCTGGTCACAGCTCTGGCTGTGGGTGGTGCTGAGGCAGCCAGAGCCATGTCCACTAGCTCCAATGTGGTTTAGGAAGCCAAAAATTAGGATGGTGACACCTGAACACTCAGTTTTCACCAGTGATTGGCAGCAGTTCCATGGGAAGGCACAGCAACAAGTGACACTGGAGCTCGTGTCACAGCCTCCTGTGACACTGTCAGCAAAGTCACTGCCACATCACACAGCAGAGCCAGGAGGTCTGACACCCACAGCACTGACAGCAGGGACTGGGTGAGCTGTGTGTGGAACATTCTCAGAGCAGTGGTGAATGTGCCACAACAAAAGACACAAAGGTGAGATTTCTGTAAAGGAGCAGAGTGAAACTTTGGGAAGTGATGCCCTGAGCTGGCAGACTAGACACATTACCACTATTACCATCACCACTGCACCAACACATGTCTGTGCATAAGGAAATTAGATTTTCTCTAATCCCCACTAGTGGCTGAAAATCAGTTTAATACACTGGCAAATAAATCATTTTCTCACAGAATGCAGCTGGGCATATTTTGACACTGCAATGCATTTCAAATTCATGAACACAAACATAAAACGTATTAAGTACTGCCCAAATTTTCTCCTCTCTTACCCCTCCCTGCAATGGCTGAGCAGGAGGAAAAACTCTCGGGAGTCATGAGGAGGTTTGACAACAACCAGCCCCACTGTCCTGAGAGTGAGCTAGAGATGAGCAAAGAGGTCCTGATGATGTCACATATGTAGCTGTGCAGCCCTTACAAGCACTAATGTCTCCATCTTGAGGGGAAAAAACCCCAAACCAAACAACACTCAACTCTCCTTTTATACAGCTACATCCCCATTCCCATAAACACCCACAATGTGGTTTGTTGTGCTGATTTTCACCAGGTGAACAGGACAGACATTTTACACACTTAGCCTGAAATCTTAGATGTTACACACGTTACACACTACACATATGAGCTGTATGTTATGTGTAACATCTGCTAACACAACAGTTACATGTAACACCTGTAGCACAGCAGATCAGGACACATCTCTGAGCTCCTCTCAGCCCCACACACCTGTTTCAGGCTGGCAATGTACCGTGTGATGTACTCCACGGTGACAGGATCCTCCACAGTGAGCCTGTGGCTCTGGCACTCCACACGAGCTCTGTTTATGACTATCCTGGCATCAGCTGTCAGCCCTGAAACAACAGCACATTCCCAGAGTCATGGAACAACCTTAGAACACAAGTCTGGCTGCAAAACACCCACAGGGTCACACCAACAGCAATGGGAAAGCAAAGAGCTCACACTCCTCAGGTTTGCTGAGCAGGAGTGTTTGTAAAGCAACAGAAAGTGGCTAATGTACCAAAACAGCAAAAGGATTTAATTTACAGCTTTCATGTTTGTGAGTTGGATGACACAAGGAATTCTGAGCCAGGTAATGAGGGTATTGCTGACAGCATTCCATATCCCAGCAAACTAGCAATCTCCATCCCCACACACATTTATTCTTCATGCAGTCCCAACTATCAGCCAGTTTTATCTGCCCTGCAGCTCTTGTCTGGTTGAGTCCACAGCAGCACAATGTGAGGTGACAAAATTGAGTGTGACCCATTGAAAAAAGATTTAAAAGAAATTGAGCTCTTGCTTTACTTTTTAGCTAACTCTGTCACTTCCCATTTACAGCCTTCTTTTATTAGGGAACTTTTCCTCAGGTTTGTGACCCCTGCACCTATCCCAGCCCTTGGCTCAGGGACAAGGCAGCAGGAGCTGAGCCTCTCACTCCTGCACAGTGAACCCAAACCCTGTTCTTTTGTCAGTTAAATCACATCTCCCCTTAAAGTATTGCTGATACTGACACAAAGGGTCTAAACTACTTGGACAGAGGAGAAACCTTCTGAAATACATTTTCCCTACGTTTATATATATACATTTTTTTCAACTTTCACACCTCCTGTTTCAGCTTGGAAATTGAGGCATTTGGAAGAGAAAGAATGTGGCAACAGAGTAATTTTATGCTTCAAATCCAGAACTGTTCATCCAGGAGGAGTTTTCTGAATTAGAAGAGGTTTTACCTTGTTTTATGCACCTCCTCTCATCAGATCATTGCCTCTCTCTATTTATCCATACTTTTACTTACACAACTGTGAAGATATGTTCCTTCCCCACAGATCTCTGCCAGTTACACCAAATATTTGAAACTTTCAGGATCCATAAGCATACCCAAAGGTGTCCCAATAACTCCAAACCCCCTGCAGGGCCCCTTTACCTGCAAAGGCCATGCAGACATTGTCATCCAGAGCACAAATCTTCCGCACGGTTCTCTCATCCTGCAGTTTCGCCACAGATTTCTTCTCCACCCCAAGAACAACAATATCCTTCCCTCTCACTCCAACCTTCAGGGCATGAGAAGAAGCAGTTAAAAAAAAAGTTTAAGACAGGTCTAAAAATCATAGCAGTTACAAAACCATTATCTCAGCTTGTTTTGTTTCCCAGTGCCACAACCCAAAGGCAGAACTGATGTAACACAAACTGCATTAAGAGTTCAGGGTGAAGTTTCATCATCAGTAGACACCAATTTAAATCCCTGTGGCTCCCAAGAGATATATTCCCACTCCTCTTGCCATCTTGCCCCAACTCCACCATCAGTGTTTCCACAGCCACAGGATCAAGGAAACCACCACTATTCCAGGAGCACTGCCCAACTCAGAGCCCAAACCAAGGAACACGTACAGCTCCTGTCACTACCTGCCTCAATGTCCCAAGTCATACCTTTTGCAACATCAGGGAGGAAAAAAAACCCTTGACCTCTCACCTTCATTCCTACTGCTCCTCATATGGTGATGGGAATCATTTTTCCTTATGGACTGACCCCGCTGTCAGCATGTTACAGATGTTTCCAAACCCATTAAACTCAACAAGAGGCAAGAGATGAGTTATATTGGATATTGGCTCCACTTTTACAGTATTTTTAATTTCAGGGAGGGGGAAGAAAGGGCCTATTTGGCACTAAATCTTGTTCCATTCACTCCCACCCCGAAGCTGGTATGTTTTCTTTTTACTATTGGAAATTAATACTGACTACAATTATTAATACACTTATTACTTCTTGCAATTACAACTTATTGTAAATATTAATACAAGACTGTTAGGAAATTAACACTTCTTTCCACCTCCCTCAAATGAAAAACAACTTCCACTGAGCCAAACCTTGGCGCAACTGGAAGCCAGAAAGACACTTCTGTGTGCCCTTACTGACACGATTCCCAATTCAACGGGATTGTGTGGGAGCATGAAACATCACGATTTCAACCAACACAGAACAATGCAGGGGGAGATCTGGATGGCAGAGCAGTCACAGTGTCTTGTGGGGACTCTGCCATGGGTGTCAGCACACGGGACATCCCTGGGACACCCCCGGGATACCCACGGACAGGCTACCAGGACATCGCTGGGACAGCACGGGGGACACCCCAGGAAACCTCCTGCACACACCACCGGGACACCACGGGACACCCCCTGGACACACTATCGGGATATCACTGGGACACCACGGAACACCCCGGGACAGCCCTGGAGACTCCCCTGGGACATCCCTGGAGACTCCCCCGGGACATCGCTGGGACACCACGGGGGACACCCCGGGACACCCGCTGGACACACCACCGGGATATGGCTAGGACACCCCGGGTCACCCCTCGGGACACCCCTGGAGACTCCCCCGGGACATCCCTGGGACACCACGGGGCACCCCCCGGGACACCCCTGGACACACCACCGGGACATCCCTGGGACACCCCGGGACACACCCCGGGAC
>NW_008663156.1:18496-27944 GCF_000695815.1 Acanthisitta chloris | reverse complement strand
GGATCATAGAGTCCAACTCCTGGCCCTACACAAGACATCCTCAAGAATCACATCACATGCATTTTCCAAAACGCTCAATCCATGAAGTTTCCTGTTTCTTTTCAATTCTTCTCCCCAGGGGTGTGGTGGAAAGGTGTCATCAAGCAGCTGTGAGGTCCTTAGCTGATGACTAGGTGAGCTTAAACCATGAAAACTTCTTGTACACCTCCTCATACACCACCTGCATCCCTCTAAAATCAGCAAGAAAATTTGTGAGACTCTATGTACGCAAATATGAGAGGAGTGAAGTCTTGCAGGGTTTGTCAAACATTGCATGCTCACACACCCAAGCCCTCTCTGTGAGGAGTAGGCACAAACAGAGAGAAAATGAGGTGTATCTGCACGAGCCAAGACAGATCAGCAATGTCTGACAGTTTGCTGGTCCATGGTCTCCAAAGCTTGGAATAACAAGGAGAGTACCCCAGGCTTCTACAGCAAATTACAGAGTTTCTAGATATCTACAACACTCTTGAGAATTAAATTTTCTCTTCATGGAACTTCCCATACAACCAGTCTGCCTGTGCTGGAGAGTTTGCTGTTGTCACTTTACTTAGTCAGAGATACCATTAATCTGATGTGCTGCCACTGTTTCCCCAGATTTATTTTGCAACATTGGTCAGCTTCATTACCTGTGGTTGAACAGCCACCCAGTTCTAGGACACGGCTCATCCCTGGATGTAAGACAGGAACCCCAAGCAGCTGCTGTCTCTCCTTGCAGAGACTGTGACGAGCTTCTCTACAGCCATCAGACATAACTGGAAGGCAAACCATGTTCTTGTAGTCAGCCTCCTGCAATGCACTGCAGCCTTGGAAAGAGCCTTTGGTGATATTGCTTTCAATAAGGGTTCAAACAGTAAAATAATTTTGGTGTAAATGCAAATATTAGTCCAGTCATGTTACAAGCTGTTTCCTCAATAAAAAGGTAGCACTGGCCACTAGAAGCAAAAAGAGCAATACCACTGCATGTTCTGTAGCAGAGAAGAGAGTTTTTAATCCTGCTTAAAGTCTGTGGAATCATATACACATACATAAGACAAAACCATTTGTGTTTTTCTTTAAAGGATCAAGAAGCAAAATATTAGAAATGATCAGTCACAAGTCACAGAGTAACAGCTGTTGGCCTCTATTTGACTTCCGATGTTTTCAGAAAAATAACAAGTTCAATTTGTGATTATTGAACAGAAACTGTGTAAAATACTGCAGGTTTTGGATTTATTTTAAGGAAAATTTGATTTTATCCTAAGGAAAACAGGATTTTTTACCAAGCTATCTAATACTTTCTAGGCAGAGGTTATGTTCTACATAATCTGTTTCTTCTACATAAATTGTTGGTTTAATGATGTTATTCCCTCTATAGATCTTAGACTCAGTAGATCTCGAGTTACATCTTCTCATTCAAAGTCCACACACCATCCTCTCTGCTGCTCACAGCAAGTCTCAGTTTGCTGACCCAGCACTGCCCACCTGCCCTGCCCTGCCCATCATGCTGCAGGTGGTTTCTAGGTGCACAGCAAGCACAGAGCAGCCACCATGATTGGCAGTGCAGAGGCATTGGGAGCTTCTCCACCCCAAGACAGCCCAGGGATGGGCATCCCTGTCCCCAGGGGAGCTCTTCCACCTCAGTGCTCACATGTGCCTGGTGTGCTCCAGTCTTCCACACCAGTAAATCCTCCCAAGGTGCTCAACCCCTGCCATCAAGAGCAGTTGTGCTGCAGTCACATGCTGCTGCATGCAACACTAATGCTATTTTAGATATGTTCATGTGCCCCCCCAGGACATTGCTTTGGTGAGAAGGCCAAGAAAAATCATAAAAATATTTAGCTGTACCCTTATGAGGACTTCCCAGCAAGTCTGAGCATACTCTAACCTGTACATCCAGTGGTGTCTTTCAGGGGAGAAAGGATCCCAGTGTGGCTTTAGCCGTGCTCCCTCCTGCAGAGGATGGAGTTACCCAGCACTCCTGCTCCCCAGCCAGGGTGGGTAGACAGTGTGGGAGGGCCACAGCATGGTGCTCCCCGGAGCTGCTGCAGTCAGGAACCACAGAACAGTCCCCTCCGACAGGTAACTGATTGGATTGGAAGTCCTGTCTGACAGCTTGTCTACTCAGCCGCATGGGCTCATCAACCTCCCCATCCTGCCTGCTAATAAACCCCGCACTTGGGACTATTCAGCTTGATGATCTCTCCTTGGGGAGTTTTTAAGGCTTCGCTCTATGAAAACTACTTGGAGTCTATTAAAATTGCAGCTCTGCTGTTGTCATGTTGTCCCGGAGAGTCATGGGAGGTGCCTGTCACCCAGGTGGAGGTAGCTATTACATATTCAAGTGAAAAAAAACCAAACCAGCCCCTGCTTTAGGAAGACAGGCATCCCTGCCAGCAAATGGCATGGAGGAACTTGTGCTCCTGTGACATGTTAAGGGATGAGCCTGAGGAAAGGAGACACAATAATATGTTGCTGTACCCTGAAAACACCCACAATGCATTTGCTTAGGGGATTAAGCCAAAGGGCAATTCTCATCCCTGGGCTCTTGGTCATCATCCCAAAGCTATTACTTTTGCTCCTTGGCTGTGGGCACTGCCAGCTGCCATCTGGGCTGCACATGCTGAGGGCAATGCCTCCTCCACAGCTTTGTAATTCAGCCAGGACAGAGTTCTCTGCTTGCAGGATGGGCTTGTGCTCCAATACATCTACTGGCAATCAACCTGCAAAGAACACTGAATAAATCAGAAGGCAGTAATTGTGGATCTGTAGTATCTGTACAGAAGATTTATAGGTAAATTGCAGATTTAATCCTTTTCTTGGTTTCACCTTTGGAAAGCTAAGGGGGGCAGCTTGAGAAGGGCTGAATGCAGCAAAACACAACAAAAATCTTCAAGCTGCTGTGGCTTTTGCCCCAACCACCATAATGAAAAGACCATAAACCCCAAAATCTTTTGTTGTTTAAGATAAAAAGTTAATGAATACCAAAGGGTAGGCTGAGTGGATTGAAAATATTACTGTGATATTTTAGGTTTTGTTTTCACTGGACAGCCTGCAGGGACAAAGTCTGAATCTGTGTCAGGCTTGGGAGAACCTTCCAGCAAGACAACACACCAGGAACACTGGGGTTGATCACAGGTCTAGCACATCCATGATAAACCTGTAAATAACTCAAAAGGAATTAATGTCTGATTAACCAGATTGGATTATTTAAATACCAAATAATTTAAAATGAGGGACAATCAATCTTGCCAGCCACAGGGTTCTGTACTTCCCTGAACAAAGACCTCTTCTATTTCTTCCATTTCTTCCCCATACTAAGCCAACACAATAGAAGTTGCTGCAAATGCACAATGCTGTCTGGAGAGTTGGGTTTGTGTCTGGAAGCTCTCCTTGTTCGTACTCTCACCCACAGACCTTGCAGTTTATAGTATCCATGAACGGAGGATCTAGGAGGTGCTGAGCACTGGGTGTTGCCTCACAAAGCACAGGAAATTTGTTTTTCTGTACATCTTGAAACACAGGAGTTGTGCCTATAGCTGGGATGAATTGAAAAAAAAGGAAGAAAACGGAAAAAGGGAGGTGGAAGAGACATTATTTTGTATCTCCAATGTTTTTCTCTTGCTCTGAGCTTGGGACATCTAGGTCTCTTTCACTGGAAGCCCTCCTATGTTCTACTGTAGATTTTTCCCCACCTGTATGACTACTGAAGGTAGAGAGTGAAAGTCCTTTCATTTAGCAAGATCCCAATAACAGCCCCGCATGTGACAGTTCAAAATCTTGTGGCTGTCCATGGCAACCATTTGCTCCATCCACAACAGAGGCACCTGCACTCCAGAGCTCTTGGTACGCTAAATGAAATGCCACTTCCTCTTAGTTTACTACAGTGTCAGAGAGGCAAGTCCCAGAAATTGTTGCTGCTGTTGAGTTTTAGCAGTGGAGTGGCAACAAAGAACAAGGAATGGTGTGGGATGAACAACAATCAGTGGAATCAGTGCTCCCTCAGCAAGTTTGCTGATGACACCAAGCTGTGTGATGCAGTCACATGTTGGAGGGAAGGGATGGGCCATCAAGAGGGACCTTGACAGGCTGGAGAGGTGGGCTGATGCCAGCCTCATGGAGTTCAACAAAGCTAAGGGCAAGGCTCTACACCTGGGTCAGGGCAAACCCAGGCACACTTGCAGATTGGGTGGAGGATTCATTGAGAGCAGTCCTCAGAGAAGAATTTGGGGGTGATGGTTGATGACAAACTCAACATGAGATGCAGTGTGAGCTCACAGCCCAGAAACCAACCGAGTCCTGGACTGCATCCAAAAGAGTGTGGTCTGCAGGTGAGGAAGGGTGTTCTCCTCCTCTACTCTGCTCTTGTGAGACCACACCTGGAGTACTGCACACACTTCTGGTGCCCACAACATAAAAAGGATTTGGAACTGCTAGAGCAAGTCCAGAGGTGGCCATGAAGCTGAGAAGAGAACTGGAGCACCTTCCCTATGCAGACAGGCAGAGAAAGTTTGGGCTGTTCAGCCTGGAGAATGGAAGGTTTTGTGGAGATATCATAGCAATGTTCCAGGATGTGAAGGGGTTCTTGGGAAGCTGCAGAGGGACTTGTTGCTAGGAATTGTAGTGATAGGACAAAGAGTACTGGATATAAATTGAAAAAGGGGATATTAAGGTTAGATTTTAGGAAGAAGTTTTTCTCTGTGAGGGTGGTAAGACACTGGCACAGGTTGCGCAGGGAGGCTGTGGCTGCCCCAACCCTGGCAGTGTTCAAAGACAGGTTGGGTCAAGCCTTTAGCCACCTGCTCTGGTGGGAGGTATCCCTGCCCAGGGCAGGGGGTTAGGACTGAATGATCTCTTAGCTCCATTCCAATCCCTTCATATGCTATGAAATATAGGGTAAATTTTCTGCTTACTGCTTTTGTCATCTTCCTCTTCAAATACTTCAGATAATTAAAGTAGAAATGCAGAAGACAAGAACTGACTGTGATTGTGTTATTTCAAGTTTTCACCAGTTTAGTGGGACACACTCAGCTCTCTACAGTGCAGGCACAAGGCTTCTGTGCACACTGTGCACAGCTCAGCCTGAATTTAAGATTCAGGTCCCTTTGCATCTTGGGCCCCGTAGTTGCCTTATTATTGTGACAACTGTGACTACTAAAAGGAGGTACTCACACCATTAATGCTATTTCAACCTTCAAATTAACACTTACTCAAAACTGTTGTGTATTTTCATAGGCATCTTTACACACTATACTGCAAAGGTAAGTTACAAGGGGGAAAAACCTGATTCTTTCATTAATTCCCATGTGTCATGTTTTTCACTGATGGCATAAGTAGAAAACTACTCATGTAGGAGACCATGCTTTAATTCAAAACTTTAGCTGAGATATGGAATAGAGGCCACAACTTGGGTGTTGCCTGTTTTCTCCATATTCTTTATGTTACATGTAAACCACTGTGAGACATAATAAATTAATATGGATTTCCATCCCCTAGCATATGGAAAACAGTGGGATCCTTAAAGCCCACAGTACCTCAGCAATGATGATGTCCTGGTGAGATAATGTCTCCCTAAGTCTAAATACAACATCTTCAGCTAGTGAGCAGCTTAGCCCATTCAAATGGTGAAATGTGCACAACTGATCACAATATTTTGAAGATAGCATCCAGCTCATCAGTCTCGGCCTTTTGATTCTGCTGTAATTGGCTTTCTAAAAAGTCTTAGCGCAAATACAAAGTCGAATTGCCACACGGCTGCAGAGCTGATTGCAGCTCTACTGTGTGGTGTTTTCATAGCTCTTTCCGGGAAATTATCTCAGAGATTTTTGTTGTGACATGCTAATATTTCTGTTGTGGCACCTGCCTATGGCAGAGGGTTTGGACTAAGTGAACTTTAAATGTCCCTTCTAACCCAAACTATTCTAGGAGTCCTTATACCATCCCTATTATTTGATGGAAGACCAAGTCCAGTTAGCATTGCACACCCAGATCAACTCTGAATTTTGATTAAAAGGCAAAGCAAATTTGCAACATCTTTTGTTACTTTCCAGTATGAGTTTGGCATTTGGGAAGGGTAACCTCATGGCAACTAAGCCTGCACCAAAGACTGGTGTTTACTCATGGCCCAAACTCCATTTTGGGATCAAAATACGTATTAACCTTACATACCCAAGATTCGTAGAGCCCTCACAGCTCAGTGATAGAGGGAAGATGTGCACCTGGAGCTGAGGTTCACAGGACACACTTGATGTTGGCTCAGTTTAATTATTCTTAAGAATGTGGTTCTGAATGGTTCTAGGGAGCAGCAAGAGGAAACAAACCCTTAGACCTTGTAGAAGATCAATCCATTAGTGTTTCTTGCTAAAGTTCAGCCTAGTTAGTCCCTTAAAGTTATTTCTGTCTCTGTACTAATTAGTGAGAGGAATTAGTGTCCTTAAAAGTGGTTGCCAGCAGACAGGTATCTATGTAATGACCCTCCAGACATCATATGAGTTTGCACTTCGAGTGCCTCATCATCCTCACAGCAAAGAATTTCTCACTAATATCAGTCTGGTTATAGGTTTTAATTGTTAAACATATAAAAGCTTTGGATGGAAGCAGGCATTCTTGAAAATCCAAAAATGAGCACTCATCAGCCACCTGATGACAATCTGAGCAGAAGACAATCTTCACAGCAGCATGCAGTGGCTTATTTCTATGGGAGCACATGCTGAAAAGCCTGAGCAGGATAACAGTATTGAACTAAAAGAAGTTCAATTTAGATCTATTAGAAGAAAATTCTGCCCTGTGAGAGTGGTGAGGCACAGGCACAGGTTGTCCAGAGAAGCTGTGGCTGCCCTATCCCTGGAAGTCTTCAAGGCCAGGTTGAATAGGGCTTGGAGCAACCTGGTCTAGTAGAAGGTGTCTCTGCCCATGGCAGAGGTTGGGATGAGATGGATTTTAAGCTCCCTTCCCATCCAAACCAGTCAATTCCTCTATCAATCTATATTTTGGTGCTACTGTGCACAGGTCCATGGCAAGAAGTTTATCATTGTGTTCCTGTGCTGATTTTGCTGAAAATTAATGTTATTTTCTTCAACAGTTTGAGCTCCCTTCAAACCAATGGTCATGTCTGTCCTGTTAACAGAAGAGCCTGTAGTGACCAAAATCAGGACACGAATGGTGAATGTCATGGTTGAGGACAGGGCGCCCTGAGGGACTGAAGCCTCAGAGGAAAACAGAAATGCCCCTTCATGCTTGGCTGGTCCAAGCCACATGAAATGATGCTGGTATTTGCTGTTGATGGCTGTGCTCAGTCGTTCTGGCTGCTGTCAGGGGATGTGGTGGAGGTTAGACAGCACAAGGTAAACAGTGAGGATGTGCAGATATGACCTGTGCTGCAGTCCAAACCCCCTAACTGATGGGCGCAGGAAGGAAAAGGCCTTTCAATTTCATTCTGTTTCCTTCCCTGGAGTGATGAATTCCAGCATTAAAAGGAAACCTGAGTAGTATCTAGTGAACCTGAGCTCTGGAGTGAGAAAGACCCATTGCCACTTCTTGTTGCTTCTTTGGGCTTTGGATCAGAAGCAAGGGAGAGCCAAGACCAGCCTATGATACACTGAGAAAGGGAGGATGTGTCCCAAATACATCTGAACCTGCTTGTGCTGGTCTGCTTGTGACTCAGAGTCCCTCTCCTGGGGAACCAAACATGTTCAGGCGCTGCAAAGGCAGAACAAAATGAAAAGTTTCTGCCCTTGGCAGTGAAGACTTCTTCCTTCCTGCAGTGGATAAACCCGGGCTAGGCCAGGGAAGAGCAGAGGAAAAGGCCTGGAGACGAAGGGGTTCTCCTGGATGTGTCAGACCCTCTGCTGTGCACTGAAAACTGCTTGTGGTACTTTGTGTTGTGCTGCAGTTTCCTGCACTGAGGCTATGCAGGAGAATCAGGTCACAGTGCAAGGCAAATAGTTTCTGAGATTTGTATCTGAAAATGCATAAGCACAGGTGTTTCTTCCCCGATATGAAACTGATCAGGAACAGATCTTAACGCCTTTCCTGTCCTCACACCCCATCCCTCAGTCACCCACTGAGTGGCTCTTGGAGGGGCACCCCTGCATCCTCTAGAAGGCTCTGGAGCAAGTCCAGACCTGTGCTACAACCAGGAAAAAGGCTCCTTGGTGCTCAGACTGTGGGCTTTGTTCATCCATGGTGACAAATCCTGGTCCAGCCACAGCTCTGTTATGGGAATGAACCTGACGGAAAAGAGCAGCCTGAGCACATGGGAGAGATTTTGCTGCCTGTGCAGGTTGCTGTGGTTCTTCTGGGATGCTAGTGGGGGAAGAGGTCTTGCAGCAGACAGGGAGTTTGAGCAAATCTGGGATCAATGCACACAACCTCCATTCCCTGTCTCTCTCTGTCCCTGTTCCGGAGTCACCTCTGTCCCTCACCTCCTTCCTGGTCTGTCAACAGATCAGGGGCAGTGTCAGAGATCCTCTCTCCTTTTGACACTCCCTGCACGAGCAGGATTCTGAGCATCCAAGGCATATGCCAAGGCTCCCAGAGTCTGGTCACCACACATAGCTCCTGCCTGGTGGTCTGGCACAGGCCCTCCATGCTGGGGAGCTGCTGTCCTCCAGGGAGCTACCTACCGCCTGCAGGTCTGGCACTTTTATCATCCACACTAAGAGGAGACATAATCAATTCCCCAGCTGGCACTTTGCACTGAATACCCACTTTTTCAGTCTGATAGCAGGACTAAATTAGTTATTTAGCAATGAGACCCTAATTTAAAGTGAGCAACTGCCCTGACAAGGATCATTGTTCAAGGCTGTCCCCCCTTTGCTTTCAGATGAGAGGCCCACCAATCCATGGAAAGTGATAAATAGACAATTAGAAAATAGATATATTTTGTTAGTTCTACAAAGCTCCCTGGTGCTGTCAGGCTCACAATAAAGGGGGCTCCGGTAAATTGGTGGGCAATGAAAGCCAGCTGTATGGTCATCACTCCTACAGACACAAAGCCATATGTGGCCATTTACAGGACATCCCTGAGAATAGATGGAGCCAATAAGACCAGAGGGAACTAAAAATACTTGACAAAGTTGGCTGCTCTTCGTTTAACAAGAATAAAATATCTAATGGAGTGTAATGGAAGCCATCAATCACCCCTGCATAAAGCACAGCTTTAATACTCTACTTTTAACTATTAATGCAAGTTTTTATTCATCTGTAATAAGTCAGAAATGAGTTTCTCCTGTGTGCAGCACAGTGGTGTTGTGCAAGGGCTCACAAAAGGCATGGGCCCAGCAGCATCACTGCAAAGCCATCCAGACCTGAATGGGGTAGGGGTGGGGTACACAGACATAACAGAGGACGGAAGGTGAGAGCAACCGCCTCTTCAAAGATGATGAGATATCTCCAAGCATTTCCTAGGAAATATTCCATTTATGCTTGC
>NW_008663156.1:14511-18461 GCF_000695815.1 Acanthisitta chloris | reverse complement strand
ACTCTTTCTAGGCAAGGGCACTGGAGTAGGTGTCAGGGGAAGTCCTTCAATTATCTGCTTACTAGGAAAAAATACTTGAAGTGCTTTTCCTGAAGACAAGGATCAGAAAGTTGGAAAGTCCTGGCACATCCCCAGTTCTGCAAAGTGAGACTGTGGTATGGAGCTCAGCTCTGGACCTGGGCTATATCACATGGGAGCTAGGTGTTAGATGAAGTCAGGTAATGTTAGTGTTTGCCTTCTCACACGGCACATGCATACCACTATTGAGACATCATGGCCATTTCAAGAAGCTATTTCAGGTGTAAGCAATCAGTCAACCAAATGAAAAACTTCATCCAAAGAAACCCAAAAGATTTTGCCTTGTGTTACCACTGCTATAAAACAGGACCAATTGCTTTCTTCTGTGTTCAAGGGGCTGTCAGACAAAGCTGCTACAATGCCTGGAAACGAGCATCAAATAACCATGGAGCCATGGCCCCCTCACGAGATAAAAACAGGTATCAGCAAGTCAGACAGCGCTAACTGTGCATGTGAGGGCTCAGTCTCCCAACCCTGTCACCTCGGGGTCTCTGCCTGCATTTAGGGATGGCATATGCTCTGAGGTAACTGTCTGCTCTCGCCTATTTTTAGCTGCTTTCACAGGGCAAGAATTACAATTTATTTTGCAGAACAGCAAATGTCACATCCTATGAGTACCTTGTTGTACAAAATGCGATATAGTAGCTGGAGAAAAGTGACCTTCCATAATGGAAGTGTCCTATAGAACTAATAGAAAATGATAACCAATAGCTTTTACCAGATAATTATATCCCTCTTCTAGAACAGTTTTAAAAACCAAGGACATCTCTTTCCATAACATTGTGCAGTTCAGGCTTGTTCAGTGTGGGCTTTTTTTTTCCTAGTCTTTCAACTCCATTAGAGCCAAATTCATTTAATCTATGTCTGTGTCTCAGAAAATTCATGTTGGTGTTGTCAGGGATTCAGACACAAGGCTTAACCTTTTGACTATGATCGACCAGCCTCTCCTTTCTGCACGTACCACAGGCTTACAAGACCTACATAGTCTTCCAAATCTTGCTTAACTGATCTTAAATCTATAATGCTCTGTTTTCATGGGAATTGCTGAATGGGTAACAAGTACTTTATATCCAGCAATAGCCACATGTGAATACAGACCCTATATTTCCTCTACCAATGTAGGGTATCATACTGAACTGAAGCCTCTTTTGTAAGTTCTTTCTGGTCTGGTTTTGAATTATTTCAGCAGTTGCATATGGTAGTGATACTGACTGAAGTGCACTCTTCCTGACGCACAATTATCCGTGTCAGAGCAGAGTAATAATTTATTTTCTGGGAACATACAGAATACTTTCAGGCAAATAAAACACACCCACTGTTCAGGGCCATTATATTTAACTGAAATGGCAAACAAGCCTCCATGTTGCAGCAGAATGAGGACAGAAAAATAAACGTGTTCATGGCATTCTTACTTCAACAAGTTAAGCCAGGGGATAGAGACAATTTCCCACCTAGATGTCCCTGAAAATGTTTGAACAGCTGCCAGATAAGGGCCAGAATAAGAAAACACAGCACAGGTCAACAGCTCCACTTTTTTCCAGCATGAATGTCTGTCCAGGAACACCAGGCATGAGTCCTGCTCCAGATTCTTGGGTTCTTCATGATAATTGGTAATGCTCTGGTTTGGGGGAGGGAGGAGAAATATTGGTTTTATACAGCTACCAAGTATTGGACACACATGCTTTCTGTCAGCAGACTCAGTTATCTACAGGCTGCCCCATCTGAATCAGGGTTTCTCCATTGCCTTAGAAATCCCAATCATGTTATTGCCTCTCTTGTAGAAAATGGTAGAAATTTCCATAAACTGATCTTTCCATAAAGATCCAGGACAGGATTTCAGAATGCTGGAGGTTGGAAGGTACCCCTGGAGATTACCCACCCCAACTCTCTGCTTGAGCAAGTTCACCTAGGGTTGGCCACCGGGACTGTGGGCAGTTGGGTTTTAGACATCTCCAGGGGTGGAGATTCCACAGCCTCCCTTGAAATGCTTGAGTTGAATCCAGAGTTGACTTACAGATGAATCCTGTACACCTTGTGAATAGTGATTCTTCGTGTTCGTTAACTAAACCACTTAATGTAGAGCATAGATGTAGATAACCTTTGCATCGGCTGTATATCTGTCCAAGGCCATGTCACCTACTAGAAAATATCTTATAGATAACCTTGGTACAGGCTATATACTTGCCTGAGAAGTATTACCAAGGTCATGCCCTGTCTGCAATACATCATAGGAAACTCCACCATCCACATCCTGGGCTCTGGCTAAGCCCCTGGCCTTGGTTGGTCAGAGGGGAGAACCACCAGGTGTTTCCCACACAAACCACAAACAACTGCAAGTAATTTTTAGCTTGCTGATTTGGTCTATAAAAGCTAGACCCTCTTGAAGGAACTTTGGATGCCTCACCTATGAGTGGACACACTGCATAGGACTTCCCAATTGCTGGGAAATGCTCTCCAAATCCTCACTGCGACCAGGGGCTCCCCAGCAACTGCGGGTCTGAGGGATGATAAAGTATTAGAGCAATTGGTGATGCATCTTTCTTAATCACTGTGTGTAGTAATGATTAGGTGCATTACCTTTCTTATTGTCTTTGTTGTTTGTGCTGTTTGTATTAGAGCTTAGTAAACTAACCATATATGAAATTATATTATTTATTTTTCTATTATTTTAAACACCAATAGTAAAATAAGCCTATTCTCTTTGCTGGTGGGGGTGTGATTTCTTTCACCATCAATTGGCAGAATGTCCCTGGGCTGCTTCTTAGTCACCCTCATAGTGAAGAAGTGTTTGCTGATGTTCAGGAGGTGTTCCATGAGTGTCCATGGCCTCTGGTCCTGTCACTGGGCACCACTGAAGAGATCCTGACTCCCTCATATTCATTCATTCCATCAGTTATTTGTATGCACAGATGAGATCCTCCTGAGCCTGCTCTTCTCCAGGCTGAATAGTCCCAACTCTCTCAGCCTCTCCTCACAGGAGGGATGCTCCGGTCACTTTATCACCTCTGTGATTCTGGAAGGGTCTGCACTGGACACCATACTCCAGATGTGCCTCACCGGTGCTGAGTACAAAGGAAGGTTCACTTCCCTCAGCCTTCTGGAGATATTCTGCCCAGGATGCCATTGGCCTTCTTTGTTGGCTCATGGTCAACTTTGTGTCCACCAGGAATCCCAAGGCTATTTCTGCCATCTCCTTTCCAGCTGAGCACCTGGGGTTGTTCCTCCAAAGGGGCAGTGCTTGGCTTTTCCCTTTTTTGAACTTCCTGAGTTTCCTCTCTGGCTTACTGGTATCAAAATACTCCCTAGAGAAGGGTTTAATGACTGGAATTTGCATTAGTATCAATCAGCTGCATAGAGATGGTCTTACCTGAGAGGCAATACAGTGAGGATGGGATGAGTAGTGTCAGAAACACATACAGTGAGCATGTAGGTGCCTGTACAGACAGTATACAGTCAGGCCCATTATGATATATGTTCCATGTGTATGTGATCTCCATCAGTGCTGAATGACAGCCATGGTGGGAAGAAGCATTTGTCTACTCTAAGACACCCAGAGGGTTTCCAGATCTTTGTGTTTCCCAACAACTGACATGTTCAGAGAAGTGGAATACCCCAAACAGACCTTAGCTGGGGTCCCCATCAACAGATCAGGTCTCAAATCCTCTCTGTCCTGCATACATCTCCTGCAAACAAAAGGCAAACCATTTGCACTGGACAAAGGCAGCAACATCTGTCCTTCTGGCAGTGGTGGGCTTCCACAGCCCCATCCCAGCAATCTCCAGCCATTGTGCAGGACGGAAACAGAGTCAGGGAAGCTGCTTGTCTCTGCAAAATGTCAGATGTGTGGCAAGAGTGGTGCACACTCAGTATCG
>NW_008663156.1:0-14483 GCF_000695815.1 Acanthisitta chloris | reverse complement strand
GAGTGGTGATGCATGCTATCAGGAGGACCAGATTCAGCAGTTGTGGAGGTGTCTTGAGAAGGCAAGAGGGGCAGGTGGTTCCCTGTTCCCTTGCACATCGTGGTGGTCCCCAGGTGACCCCCACCCTTACCTGAAAGGGGGCTGTAGGGAGGTGGGGGTTGGTCTCTCCTGCCATGCCTGCAGGGAGACAACTAGAGGGAATGGCCTTGAGCTGAGAAAGGGCAGAGGAGATCAGATATTAGAAGAAATGTTTTCCCTGTGAGGGTGTTCAGGCACTGGAATATTGCCCAGGGAGGTGGTGGAGTCACCATCCCTGGTGGTGTTTAAAAAGCGCCTGGATCTGGCACTGAAGGATATGGTTTAGGGTTTAGGGGTTACAGGAGTGACAGGTTAATGCTTGGACTCAATAACCTTAGAGGTCTCCTCCAACACTGATGATTCTATGATTCTAGATGCAGCTCAGCCTCAAGTTCCTCAGCTCCTGCTCAGTGGGGAGAAGGCCACAGTAGATGGACATCTCTCACACCTTTGAGGCAGCAAGCACTGCATGGCCAGGAGCAGACAGCATGTGGACACTGATTTTCCCTTGTCAAAAGTGCAAATCCTTACAGAAAATTCCCTGTAACTTCAAATGTGATCGCAGCCTAGCTGACTTCCTTCAGCAGCATGCTCAGCGTTGGGGCGGGAGGAGCTGCCTCAAATGCAATGTTCAGATTGCTGGTTGCAGAAAATAGAACACAGTGCTCAGAATCCTTTGGGGACAGGTTTCACACACTGCTGTTAAATGGAGTTCCACTAATTATTTACAAGGTGTATCCTTAAAGATCCTTTCTATGATTAAATTAACATAAAATGTTTTAATACATGAAAATCACCAAACAGAATCTATTTGCAAGGGATTTTTTAAAATTTTGTTTACATTTGATAGGACATAATGAGGCCATCTTGGTGCTAATTGTGTCTGTGCTAGAGACATGATTCAGGAGCACAGCCTACCATTTTTGAATGAAATTGCCCAGAAAAGTAATTGCTTTTTAGGATGAGCTTGTGCTCATTTATGTGATTATGATTTGTTGATTAACCTTTTCTTCTTTCTTTCTGTTTGGTGCATAGTAAGCAGGATTTTCTCCTTTTGTAACTTTATCATTTTAATAAACCTTGGCATGCCAGCAGCCACCCAGAGATCATTGTGACCTGCCCATGACCACCTGAGCCCTACTTAATCAATTTAATTAATTTACTTTCCACAGTCCTTGATATCAAGAATAATCAATTCCATGTGAGATACAAAACTCACTGGACACTCTTGTTACATCTTGGGGGGAGGAGGGTTGTGTGTGTTGTAAAAGCACTTGGATTCAACTTTTTAAAAAGAAATTAGCATTCTCTCTATGACCATTGATAACTGAAACCATATGCAAGAAAAGATTAACTTAGATTAACTTCTCTCAGAGCAGGAGAACAGTAAGAGCAGCCATACAGGTTCATTCAGTCCATCTGGCCATGACCAGTATGGGATGTCCATGGAAGAGTATAGCAAGCTAGTGATCACTTTATTGAGTGTTTAACTGAATAGTCACACAGAGTGAGTGACACATGACTTCAAAGCAACCCTGGTGACTGAGGCACCATTCCCAGCAGCCTGTGATGTGTTGGTCCCCAAGAAGTCACAGCAGCACCTCCAAGAGGGGAACTGCTACCCACTCCACCCTCATCTCTGGAGTCAACACAGATCTGGCAAGGTGCTCTGCTGCAGAGTGGGTTTCCTTTAGATGTTATGGTGTTTTGACTTTTCTATCGTTCATCACCCTCTGTAAGAATATTGAAATGGCCTCTCTCTCCCTGCTATTGTACCAGCTCCTTTCTAAGGGACACCTGTCTGGAAGTCAAGGTATGCATTTTACTTCAGGTTGAATAAAACACCTTCCCTGACCCTGAAAACAAAGTCAGGAAGAATCATGTTCTCTTTCCACCCTGAATGATCTGTGGTGGCTCCTGGGTGACTGTTCATGGGGAAGGGAGAAAGCAGACCAAGTGCCCAGATCATGTGTTCAGAGCTACTCCTCACCAGGGCAGAACAGGCTTGGTCCTCAGGAGGGCACAGGAAAAACCCCTGCCGAGGTGTGAGTGCACCAGAGGAGCCCAGTTACCTGCACAGCCCATTACCACTGCTTGCCATGTCACTTTGTCACTCTCCATCCCATCCAAGCCCCAGTGACCAGCGCACAGGTAATGTTTACCATTCCCAGGCTCAGCAGGGACAGGGAGAGGTAAGCCAAGGTTAATCATGGAATAACCAAATGGTTTGGGTTGGGAGGGAGTCAAGACTATCATGTTCCAATGCTCCTGCCATGGGCAGGGGCACTTTATTCATAAAATCATAGAAGGTTAAGGGGTTAGAATGGACCTTAGAGATCATCTAGTCCCAACTCCCTGCCCTGAGCAGAGCTTGATCCAACCTGGCTTTGAACACTGCCAGGGTTGGGGAAGCCACAGCCTCCCTAGACAAACTGTGCAAGTGTCTCACCACCCTCACAGGAAAAATTTTCTTCCTAAGATCTAATTTAAATTCCGCCTCTTTCCATTTATCCCCATTACTCCTTGTTGTATCGCTACAGTTCCTAACAAAGAGTCCTCCAGCCTTCCTGTTGTCCCCACACATTCTTCTCATCTCCAGTATGAACATGGGCATAGACATCTTCCACCAGACCAGGTTATTCCAAGCCACATCAAACCTGGTCTTTAACACTTCCAGGGATGGAGCCCTGTCCCCACGCTGTCTCTTGGCAGCTCAACTGGTTGCAGCCCACAGTGTCAGCATGGATGGGTGGCTATGGTTTCACAGCACTGGGGGCCAAAAATTCTGGGTTTGGGGCTACAGAATCACCACTATGCACCTTGAGTGCATTTGCAATTCTCTTCTGCAGTGTTCCAAATCACACACCCAGAGAACCCTTGCAATTTGGATGTGCAGCTTTGCTTTCATGTTGGTACGAAGCAGAATCACTGCCAGAGGAACTGCTGGGCCTTTCCCAGTGCTCTGCTCCAGGGTCTGCTCCTATGGCAGCAGCAACTCTTTTCCCCAGCCTCAGGGACTCTCTCTGTCCAGGCTGTTCCCAGTGCAAGACTTTTCCTGGCATCTGCCATGGGCAGATCATGGTCATGCACAGTACCATGAACAGAAAAGCCTGGGCCTGCTCTCAGCTGCAGAACACCTCCTTCTCCTGCTGCCTTTTCTAAAACACCTGCTCGTCCCTGAGGGAAGAGAAATCCACCCACACCCTCTCTCTACCATGAGCTCCCAAGAGGGAGCACAGCAGGGGTGTCCCTGCATGAGTCTAGCATCCTACTCTGGACCTGCGCCTCACTGCTGTCCTTCAGAGGCTTATCTGACTCCTGCACTGCAGTAGATCAGGACCCCTATCACCCTGTCAAGACTCTCTTAGTGCAGTGTCCTTTTCATTTCCATACACACTCAGAAATCACCTGTCATGGGACTTTTTCTCTAAAACTGAGTATGTCTGTGTGGTCGCATTGTGGCGAGGCAACAGGGGGAAGGCTCTTGGCCATGTGGGAGAAGTGGGACACAGTGGCTGTGGCAATGATTGTGACCAGATTTATTGCTAATACAGTATCTAAGTATTGCCAATACAGTATTTAAAACTATCCCAAAACTAACTGAATACAACTCTATTGTCTATTACAATGGATTACAATATCATTGGGTCTCGGTCCCTACTGTTGAGTCATAAGCCTCAGCAAAACCTCCTCACTGCCTGAATTTCCCAGAGAAGTCTAGTTCTACTTATTACCAGAACTGGTCACAGTCAAAGTCTAAAGGGTTTGGCTGGAAACATACAGGTTTGCAGTTTTTGGCCTTGAAGGATTCCCACATCACAGGTGTTCTCTTGGTTTCTGCTTTGCCGTTTTAGTCTGTAGGTGTGTACTGGGCAGGATTTTATCCAAGCAGCTCAGATCCCTATGTCAAGCCTCTTTTTTAGCCCACAAGTTAAACAAAACTGAAAATATCTTACTACACAATTAATTAAAAATGGATAAGCTTCTAACTGCTGAGCTTTTAATTAGCAGAAAACTTGTATTACCCTGAACATTTGCATTAGGAGTCTGTAAAGTATCACTGCGCAGTGATGTTGAGAGAGTTTAGAAGATTTGAGTGCAGAGCTCTTTTGAAAATGAAGATACTACTGCCAGTAGCAGGAAACCACTTTACTGTTCCCCATTTGGGAACAAGTTGGAGGGGATTCTCCTCCTCTACTCTGCTCTTGTGAGACCACACCTGGAGTACTGCACACAGTTCTGAAGTCTCCAGCATAAGAGGGACATGGAACTGCTAGAGCAAGTCCAGAGGAAACAGCTGAGAAGAGAAGAGGACTGGAGCATGTAAGGGACCTTTAAGAAATGTCTGTTTTGACATTGCCTGGCCTTGATGACTTGGTGAAGGAGACTGAAGACAGTGACTCCTGGACTGTTTGTCTCAAGGCTTGTTGATTCACAGGGTGTCTCCAGTCAACGAGGCACCACTGTCAACCAACATTCCACCTAGCTGCCCAAATCCTCCAGTTAACAGATAATGACTGACATTCCGAGGCACCACTGTCAACCAACATTCCACCTAGCTGCCCAAATCCTCCAGTTAACAGATAATGACTGACATTCCGAGGCACCACTGTCCACCATTGTCCACGACTGAGATCAGAGGCTGGGAATTGATCATCTCCAGGCTAACCGACCAATCAGTCCCTGACAGAACTCTATAAAAAAGGACCAGAGTCCAGAGCATGGCGCACACACTCACCACCGAAGACAACTATGGATCACCAGAACGCTGCTGGACTTATGGTGGTGACTATCCTCATTTCTCCATGACTACAGATGATCAAAATGCTGCTGGGATCTATGGTGTTGACTATCTCTACTGTACCATCCCAAATCTTGCTTGGTTCCCCTTTTCTGTTCCTAACTCTCCTGTCATCCCTCTCTCTCTCTCTCCCCTGAATAACCAGTAATAAAGTCTCACTTCCTAACAGTATTTTGACCTTGTTTGTGTCTTAATTCACATTGGGGCAATCGATTGAACAAGTCCTGAGTCTAATTGGACCAGGACAGACCACCTTTCTTATGAAGACAGGCAGAGAAAGTTGGGACTGTTCAGCCTGGAGAAAAGAAGGTTGTGTGGAAACCTCACAGCACCTTCCAGGATCCGAAGGGGCTCCAGGGAAGCTGCAGAGGGACAGTGTTAGAAGCTGCAGTGATAAGACAAGGGGTAATGGGTATAAACTGAAAGAGAGAAATTGAGATTAGATCTTAGGAAGAAGCTTTTCCCTGTGAGGGTGGTGAAACACGGACACATGCTGCCCAGGGAGGCTGTGGCAGTGTTCAAAGCCAGGTTGGCTAAAGCCTTGAGGAATCTGGTCCGATGGGAGGTGTCCGTGCCTAAGGCAGGGAGTTGGAACTCCCTGTCCGTTGGAACTCCAATGTCCATTCCAGCCACTTAACAGAAGACTCAAGCCTGGACCAAGGGTGTGGGCAGGGGAGAAGGGGAGCCTGGGAAAAGTGGAATCCCTGAGAAGCAGCCAAGGAGCCAGAGGGGTTATGGAATGTAAGGGGCACCTGGGGAGGGAAGGTCAATAGCATCCTCCACAGAGGCTTTGAGTGGGAGACTAAGGAGCTGAGAGCTGGCAAAAACTGAGAAGATACAAGACTTCTGGAAGAAAGGGAGAACTGGTGGAACAGGCAAAGAGGAGGAGGAAGGTGATACAAGTAAGAAGGGTCTCAAGGCTGCAGGACAGGATGTGCATGGAAGGAAATCTTGCTACAGGTGGAAAAATAGTGCTGAGGGTAGAGAAAGATCTCGAGAGGCAGATTGTAGCCTATGACCAATGAAGATAACTCACATCCCAAGAGCTACTGTTAAGAACAGGGCTCTGCAGGTGTATCTGTCTCAGGTGGACTTTGGAAACTGAGGTAACTGTGTAAAGCAGAGGCAGAAAGTTTCCAGTGGAGGTCCTGGGATGGGACAGGTGCTGACACCCGGGAGGCAGGAGGTGCCTCAGTCTGTTCAGCCCAAACTGAATCAGAATGTGGGTGATCTCATACTACTCAATTGCTTTCCAGGGAGCTGTTGCATAAAGGGGTTGGATTTATATCACAATGACTCGAGGCACGAGGAAGGGCTAAAGAACAGCTGTATGTTACCATTATTGCTCCTCTGCTACGGAAACACAATGACATCTGCCCAATACTCCCAGTAGGACTCTCTTCCCCTCCCATTTCCTTCCTCAAAGACAAGGTCCTTAAATTAATGTCATCTCAAGATATAAACATGCTTTATTTTCCCAACACTTGATTAGGCTTATAATTTCCACCATTTATTTTCAACATTTAAGTTTAATCATGAAGTTGTTATCCATAAAAAACTAGTAAATGAGTACAGTACATTAAAAAAATTAGTATTTCAGAATGAGCACTTGAAAATTTATGCATAGAAACAATGGAGAATTACAATTAAGAGCTCTAGGGATCTGAGAATGATTTGTCCAGCCATTACATAGTCATTTCAATTTTAATTAAAATTGCAACTATTTCTAGTCTACTAAAAGTATGTGGTGTCACACTAACAGTTTTAATGGAGCCTTCTCTAGGGAATGCATTAAAGGTAGTTAGTAGCACATACATAACTAAATATTGGAAACTGAAAAAATTCTCTGCCCAAACCCTAATATAATAAAACCAAAAATGACAGCGGATTATTCTATTTTCTCTAACAAAGCACAGTCTCATATTAAACCAAAGAAACAGTTCACAGGGTGTCCAAGTCTACGTGGTTGAGCAAGAGCTGACTGATAAAAAGAAATGAGAGTCTGCCTGGTATATTTTTCTAACCTGACAATCTGTGTGAATGACACTGCACACCTTATTCACGAGATACAACAGTGTTATCTAACACGACAATAGTCCCTCCTGCCTCTCCTAGAACATGCAAAACAAGTCCCTATAGTCTATCCAACATCCCTGACACTGGGAAAATTGGCTTAGTCTCTAAGTTTTAAGTCTTTGGCTTAGTGTTTAAGCTTTCAGTTTGAACCACAGCAAAACGTGCTTTCAGAATTAAGAGTTTTGACTGGGTTGCTTCACTCAAGTCTACTTAAGCACTAAGATGTGACTGAACACCATGTACCCATGCAACAAGTAAAGGACATTTCGTTCAGGTGAGCCTGGATGGCTTTTGCAATTCAGGAGGGATCTGGGAGCAGCAGCTGCTGTGACAGCTTTCATAAAGAACAGGACTGTGTTTTGCCTGCTTTGCTCACCAGCTCCATACCTGCATTCCAGAGAAACACAGAGAACCTGGAGCTCACTCTGCCCACCCGCAGTGCTACGGGTGGGACCTCAGTGGTGCTTGGTGATTGGGGAAATACCATCCCTTGAGCTGTTCCTCGGAGCACAGCCGCAAGAGCAGTGCTGGTGCCTTAACTCCCAAAGAGAAGGATCTCCCTCCTGCTGCTGTGCTCAGAACACAAAGGAACCCAACAGCTATTCAGTCTGTAAGTGCCCGTGTGCCTGTCAGTCCCTGATAGATACTGGTCAGTGTAGTGTCTCTTCTTGCACCATCATCAGGGAGGGTGTAATGCAAAGGTTTTTGAAGCCCATTTACTATTGTGGCTTTCAAACACCCAGAAATTAAAGTTTTAGGGACAGGCAGTTACTGCCAGAACAACTGAACGAAACAACCAAAATTTTGTTACCTATTTCTCCCAACAAAGGTTGGTGGCATTTAGACATTGGATAAGGTGTCCATATGGCATGTACACTTGTTGTTTTAAGTGTACTATTTTCATAAATTACAGGTGTCAGTACAGTAATTCCCTCAGTTAGTATATTGACTTTAATTTAGTAAAGCAAAGCGCAGGCAACCAGACTAATAGCTTCAACCCTGACCAGGTCTGAATAACAAGTCTATGTGGTTTTCCTTTGCATTTCATCTACACTAGAACTCACTCTATAGGCTCATTAACTAGCATTTTTTAAATATGTAAACATATTTTTATTTCTCCCATCTCAAAATTTCATTCCATTTTTGTCTGCTCAGATGACACGGATGTTTCCATCTCAACAGCTGCAATTACTCATTAAATTCCTCTGACCCTTGCACCCAAACCATCCACCTGTGTGCTCCTAGACAGCATGACAAGTTACGAAGAGGCGGAGAGAAGAAAAGCAACAAGGGAATGATAATCTCTATGAAATATATCATCCATGTTATAATTTTAAAGCAGGGCCTTTGAAAAGGATCTGCATTTCAAGCTTTGAATGAAGAAATGATTTAAACACGTGAGCAGGAGAGCAGCAGGGGTAAAGTAGGAAGGGTTCTCTGATGTCTGTTTCTCAAAATACAATCAACATGCTACGCAGTTTTGTTAAACTACCTAAACTAACCCAATCCTTCTTTGTGAATTGGTTATCTTAGTTACCTGTGAGAGAAATGCTCTGTACTTTCAAAGGGAACTTCATACCGCAATAGATGGGAAAAGTGGTTGCTGGAAGTACAGGGTTTACTCCATGAATGACGAGATAATGGAGTAAGAGAGGTAAAGGGTGGTCTGCTGAAGAGGGCAGGGCTCTAGTAGGATCTTCAAGCATGGATCTGGGACTACATTTGTCAAATATCTTTATTAGTGGCTTGGACACAAATTGTAGAAAACACAATAGAAGTTTGGAGATAGCACCAAGTTACAGGTCGCAGAATTACAGAATCATTCAGGTTGGAAAATACCTCTGAGATGAACTAAGTCCAACTGTTAACCCTGCACCACCATGTTCACCACTAAAACATGTTCTCAAGTGCCACAGCCGCACACTTTTGAATACTTTCAGAGGTGGGGTCTCCAGCCCTGCCCTGGGCAGCTGTGCCAGGACTTGACAGCCCTTTCAGTGAAGAATTTTTCCCTAATATCCAAACTGAGCCTGCCCTGGCACAACTTGAGGCTATTTTGTCTTGTCCTATCACTTGTTTCCTGGGAGCAGAGGCTGGCCCCCACCTTGCTGTCAGGGAGTTCTAGAGAGCAAGAGGTCTTCCCTGAGTGTCATTTTCTGCAGGCTGAGCCTCCTTCCAGCTCCCTCAGCCACTCCTCATAAGACTTGTGCTCCGTACCCTTCCCCAGCTCACTTGTCCTTCCCTGGACATGCTCCAGCAGAATCACAGAATATCCTGAGCTGAAAGGGACCCACAAGGATCACTTAAGTTCAATTCTTGGCCCTGAACAGGGCACCCCAACAATACACCATGTGCTTGAGAGCACTGTTCAAACACTTGTTGAGCTCTGTCAGGTTTGGGGTCATGATCACTGACCTGGGGAGCCTTCCTCATCCTTCCCCCCCGCTGGTGTTAAATGCTGAGCACGATGCCATATGGTCAGGGATACCTCTTGGCTCAGCTGGGTTTGACTATCATAGCTGTGCCCACCTCCAACTCCTTGTGGCCCCTGTATGGTCACTGTCAGGGCATGAGAAGTTGAAAAGTTCTTGACTTAGGGTCAGCATTGCACAGCAACAGCTATTACATCCATATGTTCTCAATGTTATCCTCATTCAAAACCCAGAACATGGCATTGTGCCAGCTCCTGGGAAGAAATGAACTTCTTTGCAGCCCAAACCAGGACAATAATGAATATAAACTGAATTAGACTCTTAAAAGAGCCAAGGGAATGAAGTTAATACAGGTTCCTAGATGTAGCTTAACAGTTGCTTTCAAAACTTACTGGTACATTATACAACCTGTCTGTCTGAACGTAGGGAAGCAATACAAACCTTCTGCCCCCATGTTCCTCTCTGCAGAGACTTTCACAAGCTTCACACGCAACCCATGCTTGTCCTTACCCACATATCTCCTTTATCTGTTAACCCTTGTTTTCTCCCTCTGGGATCCACCTGTGGTCAGCTGAAATAGATTTCCAGAAATCTCAGTAAAAAGAATTACTGATAGAGTAGCAGCAGTTTGGTTTCAAAACAAAAAAGGCACAAATGAATCTTGCTTCCTTCTCATCCTCTGATTCCTATCACCAAATGTCACACAATCACAACACGGAATATCAACAGAAAAAAGTCAGGACAGTAGCTTATCAAGAGGAACTTTATTTCACACATCAGAGCTTCTAAGACTATGTGAATCAATCATCTCCCAGTGATTTTTAGCTTAAAAAAGAAAGAAAAAGACATCTTAATTATTGCTTGTCCTTTCATAACATCAGTTTTGTCACCATAGGGAGGAGGAGATAGTTACTCACACAGAATGTGCTCCTGAGCAGTGGCAGTTCAGGTGTTCCAGATGGTATCATAAGTATCATAGTATGTTAAGGGGTTGGAATGGAGCATAGAGATCATCCAGTCCCAACCCCCTGCCCTGGCCAACCTGTGCCAGTGTCTCACCACCCTCACAGGAAAAAACTTCTTCTTGATATCTAATCTAAATTTCCCTCTTTCAATTTATCCCCATTACTCCTTTCCATATCACTACAGTTTTCCTACTAGTCTCTTCTGCATCTTAAAGGTTCTTGACCAGTTCTCTCCTTGCTCTCTCTGTTTGAAAATATTTCTATTTTTCTCTTGAAATTTGCTAAAATTTCCCTGTTCCTTGACCTGTCTAAAAAGAAGTGAAGGGACAACTTGGCATTGGGGAAAAAAGCCCCCACCTCTACCTTGGTCAGTGACTGCTTCAACAAGCCAGTCCCTCCAGTTCCTTCCTGGGTGCTGGTCCTAGAGAGCCAGCAGGCAGCTTTCACTGGCAGCTGCATCTCATGTCTGTCACTGCAAGTTTCCAACAGTGCTCAGCCTCAGGCTTTAGTTCAGGGGCAATAACATGGGGGTTACACACAGCATATGCCAGTTGCCTCCAGGTAGTTTAAAGAAAAAGCTGCAGCACACTGTCAGCTTGTTAAGGTATTGCTGGATGTCTTTGCACACAGAAAGGTTTCAACATGTGTCTTTCCACTGCTGCTGGTTGGGTTTACCCTGGTGTGGTTGCCGCTGAAGCATGACTAGAGGCAGAAATAAACACTCCACACAACAGACAGCACAAGCATTGGGAGATACACACTGTTTTCTAAGGTATCGCCCCAACTCCCCAACCAATCATCAGATGTCCTTGCTTGTTCTGCATATTTCAGGTTATTCTGGTGCTTAAGTTCTGCAAAAGGTGTCACTCAAAACCCTTGCAGACAGGGTGACAAATACTTTCTCCATTCACAGCAGTTGCTGTGAATGAACAGCAAAGGTGCTGTTGTTCTTCAGTGATCCTAATATCATCACAGTAATGCCAGAGTACCAGGAAGTGTACAAGGCTTGTTCAGCCTCACTGAGGCTTCATAGTGAGATGGAGCAATGCTTCATGTGGGACCACAGCTCAAATTCTGGAGCTCTTGATTTCACATTTGTTGAAGCCAGTCCTATTTTTTACAACAGTGAGCATACAGTGTGACTCTGGGAACCACAGCTGTGACTTATTTAATGATCTCAATAAATCCTACTTAAGCAGAGACAAGAAGATAATTATGCAAATGACTATTTCTGTGCCATAAGTACTTGATAACTGGAGATGTACCACCATAAGCTACAGCACATAAACACCAGCAGGTCTCTAACCCAGAAAAATATGTAAGGACAGGAACAGCTCACAGAATTTCACTTTATAAAAGTTGTAGAACATTTATTACAAATCTAGTTCTGAAGAAAGTGCACACAAGGCATATGTACAGAGAGGTTAAAAACCCAAGAAAGATGACAAATCTATCAAAGACAGCTGTGACTGTGAAAAAAAGATACTTCCCTGAACAGACCTTTCTAAAAAACTGTGATAAAAGCCTCTGTCACTCACACTTGGCAGCTAGATAAGATGTCTTCCATCAGCCTCTTGTAGACCCAGGCGTCGCCTTTAAGCCGCTGTCGCCGGATACCAACTGCTTCAGGTTTACTGAGCTGACAGACTTCTAGCTCAAACTCCATAGTCATCTTACCAAAATCTGACCGTGTTTGACATTTCAGGGTATAACTGTAAGAAAGAAAAGGGAAAAACAGAATACTCATTGAACAATTTAATGTTTGGTTTGCAATGCAATTTTGAATTAATGAAAGCACTTTACAGAAAATATCCCATTCCTATTCAGAGTGGCTAGGAAACAACCCACAATTCAGTCAACTGAGAGCTTTGTGGATACTTTAGTCTCAGAGCACTGTTGCTATCATTATGCTCAAGGACCAACACACAGCACCAATGTTCTACCCAGCCACAGGAACTCCCTCTAGCCACAGACCCAGATTCTCAAGGCAGGAACAACAGAAATGTTCCCATGTTTTCCCTCGACAAGACTACTCTCCTCTCTGCTGGTTACAGCTCAGCTGGTGTGGAAATCAGAAAAACGGAACGCACAGTCGAACCATTACAATGGGAGAAGGTACTGACTCTGAGTTTGGAGATACTCTGAGGTTCTACAGTGCTCATCACTGAAATACTCAAGAACTTGTGAAAATGCATATTTATAAGTGAGCACAATGTTTCTTTCATGCTTTGGGAACTCAGTTGGATCAGAACTAAGAACCAAACTAACCAACCAGTACCTTAGACCAGTTTGCAAACCCTACAAATTGAAATTACCCACACAAAGGTGTGAGGATTCTCTGCAATTGGAAATGTCTTCTTGGCTAAAGGCTGTCTTTTAACTGCAAAAATGATGGTTAAAATGTATTATTTCCCAAAATTGTCCTATTTGGTCATGTGGCTGTACCCAAACAAACCTCTTGCGCTTAAAATTTCACATGAAACAGAGGCTGATGTGAATTTTGCCTAGGAGATTCTTGACTACTATTGATTGATATCTGTCAGCCAAAGAGCTCTGTTGTGCATTGTGTGGACAAGTTGAACCGTGCATTCATTCAGCTCTTTGTACATTTTCTATAAGATTATTTTACAACAAGGTCAAGAAAGTAAGTGTAAATACTCTGATTTATCAAGGACTGGAGTACCAACTCTTTACACAAATACATGTTGAAATCAACACATTTCACACTTACCCCTTCTGAACATAGTCCACATGCTTCTTGGAAAGAACAGCCATTATTTCACTCAACAGTTGGTCTGGATTCAGCAGCTGAGTGGTGGTAACATTATAGTGCGCCTAAAAGTAGTCAGAATGTTATAACAACTCAAAGAATAAAAAAGAAAAAATCTCTCTCCTAAAACTGAAGACATTACAAAAACCTTTCACAAAGAAAGTTTCAGAACAGCTAGCCATAATGATGAATGCTTCAGCTTCCCTAAGCTGCCATGTGCCCCACAGTTGGGAGATGGCCTAGAGCCAAGGGATAGACATTGTACCATGCAGATATTTGAGTATAAAAAGAAAATACAACTTATTGCTCCTAAGTTTACTATTACAGGGGCCCTCAACCACATCTAGTACTTCATCTAACAGGCTTATGCAGTAAGTGACCTTGTGAACAACTTGCAGATGACCCCAGGTAATGAGAGGAAGTGCAGAACGTGTCTTGTCTAGTGACCGAAGTCACAGAAGCAGCCAAGAGAAGATGGTAAAAACATCTTGAGAAATGAACAGGTTGAGGATGCAAAGTCAGAGAAAATGTGGTTCTTATTCAGAGTAAAATGTATGCAAATCCCTGACATAACTGCTGTTACACTGTAATACAGTTCTGCCTTGCCCTACTGTATGGCACATCTAGACATGTAGTCCTGTTACTGATTTGCTTTCTCCACATGGATCCTGAGTTCCACCACCTCATGGTCACTACAGCCAAGGCTGTCCCCAGCCTTCATGTATTCAACCAGTCCCTCCTGGCTTGTTAGCACAAGCTCCAAGCAACACTCTTCCTCATCAGCTATTCCACCACTTGCATCAAAAAGTTATAGAATTATAGAATCAAATGGGTTGGAAGAGACCTCAAAGATCATCGAGTCCAACCCTACCATCATTATTAGACCATGGCACTAAGTGCCACATCCAGTCTCATCTTGAAACCCTCCAGGGATGGTGAATCCACCACCTCCCTGGGCAGACCATTCCAATGCCTGATTATTCATTCCGTAAAAAATATCCTCCTAGTATCCAACCTAAACCTCCCCTGGAAGAGCTTGAGTCCATGCCCTCTTGTCCTACTGTTAGATGCCTGGGAGAAGAGACCAACCCCCACCTGACTACGACCTCCTTTCAGGGAATTGTAGAGAGTGATAAGGTCTCCTCTGAGCCTCCTCTTCTCCAGGCTAAACAATCCCAACTCCCTTAGCCTCTTCTCATAGCACTTGTGCTCCAGTCCCTTCACCAGCCTTGTTGCTCTTCTCTGGATCTGCTCCCTCCAGCCCCTCAATATACTTTCTGAACTGAGGGTCCCAGAACTGCACACAGTATTCAAGGTGTGGCCTCAACAACACTGTGTACAGGGGCAGAATCACCTCCCTG
>NW_008663155.1:47973-55798 GCF_000695815.1 Acanthisitta chloris | reverse complement strand
ACTGGACTCTGTGCCACTGATCACAGCCCAAAGTGAGTACTACACCATGGGGCCATGTCAGTGCCCGGGACACAGTACAGACTTTGTGAAGGAACCCAAACAAAGGCCTTTGGGGATTAAATGTGTTTATACATGGGGGAACACACTGGGATTAAATCAATTTCTTTCATATGTTTATCACTGGGATTATTCTGCATTTCTCCAAGGCAGATGACTCAAATCACAGCACAGTGACTGGAGCCATCCCAGGGATGGAAAGCTTCAGCCTGAGCTGAGGAGCTCAGTACCCTGAGGAGCTCAGCATTAGTCTGCAGAGACACAACTTCCCCTCCAAACCCCACAAGTCCCAGCAGGAAGGAGATTGTGTGCTCAGCAGATGATGATGTTTCCACCAACTCCATCCTAAATAACCCACTGCCCCAACATGGGGAGGGAGGAAGAAATAGGATTTCTGTGGAGCAAGGCTGAATTTCAGAGTGCTGCTCTGTACCAAAAGACCTCGTGTGCTGCTGTTCTTTCACTAAGAAACAAAGGACAGCCTGGTTGAAACCTAGGGAATGGTTGAAATCCAGAGCATGGGTGGCCACTCTCAAGTCTGCTTCATTTCAAGCCTCTGTCAAGCACCAACAGATGCAACTGGAAGAGATGAAATGTTAAAAAAACCACTAAATGCTCCTCTGAAAGTCTCTTGTGATGTGCCAGGTTGGACACTCATTTGTGCTGTGCACAATTCCCAGTGTCAGCCCTGGCTGTGGCAGCCTCATTCCCCACTGCCCTTTCCTTCCCAGGAGGATTGGGAGAGAGAGTTAGTTGTTCTGCATGTGGTGCTCATGGATACTGTATGGAGAAAAAAAAACCTCATAAAAATTGATTTTTCTTAAATAAATGTGGTCAAATGATGTGCCTAACTGAACGAGGCAGTGCAAATATTGATCTGCCCACTGTTCTGTGGGCAACCCTCAGCCCAAAGCACAGGAGGGGAAATGAGGAATGACCAGGGAATCGCAAACAGGGGTGAAACAAAATGAACTGCAAGGCTAGCACAATGCTGGGTTTCCCTATCTTTTGCATTCCTGACCTTACAGACCTCTCCACACACACTGCAAGCATGAACCAGCTGTATTCCAAAGACACTTTGCAGTCCTGATCAAGTTGTTATCTCCATTGCCTTAGACACTGCACAGGCAGTTGTCTGCTCTGAAATCTGACACTTCACACATCAGTGTTTCACAGAATCACAGAATTTTAGGGGTTGGAATGGAGCTCAGAGATGATCCAGCCCCAAGCCCTGCCCTGGGCAGGGACACCTCCCACCAGAGCAGGTTGCTCAAGGCTCATCCAACCTGGCTGTGAACACTGCCAGGGTTGGGGCAGCCACAGCCTCCCTGGGCAACCTGGGACAGTGTCTCACCACCAGAACAGGGAAAACTTCTGCCAAACATCTAATCTAAATTTCCCTCCTGTAAGTTGTGCCCATGTTTCCCAACCTTTCCTCGGCTCAGACAGCTATTTTTCCAGGATATGTACCACCTTCCCAGCAGATCCCGCACATCCACCCCTTTAAATGGAATGGTTTTAGAGTGGCAGCTACTTCGTTTCAGAGTAGTAATGAGGGTGGATTCATTGTTTCTGGAAGTGCTTCAGCTGGTTATTCCAGGCAGAGCCTGAGCATCTCCCTCAGAATGTCTTTAGCTTTGTGCAGTTCCTTTCCCCGAGGTGGCAAAAGGCCTTTCCTCTTTGTGGACGAGGGTGGAGAGCTGCACTTTGTTCCATAGAATCTGGTCAAGCACTTGCATCTCAGGAGAATGTGGTTTTCTCTCTCCTCCTGTTGCCACTTTGAAATGTTATTCTTTCTAGATTTTTAATTGAACAAAACTAAATCAACCGGAATTCAGGTTCCTATGAAGGCTTTTCCTTGACATAATCCTGCAGAAACATCAGTTAAGTCTCTGAAGAAACATCTGCTCTGCACAGAGATGTAGGAATATATACATACAGGAGTGGAACAATATGACTTTGGAGCTTGCAGGGTTTTCTTGCCAGAAAGCTAAGGGCATAAAAGGGATTTCCTCCAAGTTTTCCTGTGTATTAATAATGAAGATCAGGATGCCACCTTTGCTTCCTCCCCTTATGAGCAGACAGTGAGAGGAAATGGTTCTGGGTCACATCACAAAGAGCAGTGGAAAAAACCAGGCTACACTCCACACTGGCACTCACAAGTTCAATTACCCAACACACTGCATCTTTCTAGGAGAAGGAGACAGATAAATCCCATCTGTTAATATTTTCCCCCTGTTTCTGGGGGAATCCATTCCAATCCCTAAAATTCTATAATTCTATGACATGATACATCCCATGTATTACAAACACAGAGTGTGTGGCACTCCATGTCCCTTCTCTGGGGAACTCAGAGCCTCAGACACAGCTACAGGTGAGCTCAGAGTTGTAGTGCAGAACATTTGAACAGACTCAACAAGTCACTGGCACCTGCTGTGAGGTCAGAGCCTTGAGGTGCTGCAATTAATAAGAGCAGCATTCATCCCCAGTGACTTCTCTAGGGTCAGATCTGACACATCAAGCCTCATCCACAGCTAATTAAAGCTGAGCTGGGACTGAGCCCTCATTCCTGTCTACCTCTAGATGAGACAAAGAAGCAAAGCCTGATGAAGGCTTGGAAACTGCTCCTGTTCCCATGGGCACAGGTCACTTTGCTTGGACTGGGCCTATGAAGACGTGCCCAGATGTCTTCCCAGGGATGACACATAGAGAAGAGTCTGTGACAATACAGCTGCAATAGCTGCCGACATGAAAGAACATAGGACAAATCCTTCTGTGACAATACAGCTGCAATAGCTGCAGACATGAAAGAACATGGGACAAAGCCCCTGAAGAGCTCCATCCCTACCTCCAGCCAGGACACATCTCGACAGTTGTGCATCTAGACATCTAAACTTCCATTTCCAAGCTGGTTTACTTGCTCCAGGCTGTTAGCAGACTGTGCCGGTGCTGCCCCTACAGCAGCTGGAGCACACAATCTCAGATCATTTCCCACTACAGCAAACAATCAAGTGCTCTTCCCCCCCATGGAAGGAAAGCTGGACAGATATTCACTATGCCCTGAGCCACAAAGTACCTGCAAATTACAAGGGAGAAGTAGCTTCATTTCTGTCTGTTGTGTAGCAATGACTACACTCCAAAGGCTTTCCATGGGTCACCACCTACTCACTTGCAGAGGAACAGACACATGGATCAAGACTATAAAGCAGATTCCATCACAGCATCTCAGAGTGCTTGTTAAACCTAACAACTTGTCCTGGTTTTTGCTGGGGTGGAGTTAATATTGCTTCTAGCAGCTGGTACCATAAGGTATCAATAACCATTCCATGTCCACCACCAGAATATATAAACATGTCTAATTGAGATATTAAAAGCTACAGATTTTCCTTTGGCCAGAGCTGCCAACCCTAGCTGAAGTTAAAGGGAGACTTGGAGATCATCACACCTTAAAAACCCAACCAACCACTGTTGGCTTTGATATCTAACAGCAGAAAGTTCAGTCTCCAGGTGCTGAGTTCCCTGTGTTTCCAGGTGGGATTTCCTATGCAGAAATCCATAAACATGAGCCATGCTGTGCTGAGCAGAGAGCCTTGAGCAAGCACAACCTCTCAGCCCTTCTGTGCAGGCTCTGCCAACTTGGTGGGTACGTGCATGGCAGAGCCAAACAGCTCTGAGTGACTCCAAGCCCTTGCATGGTCAGGTTGGACCAGTTTATCCCACCACAACAATTGCTGAGGACCTGGAAATTCTTAATACTAGCCAAGCTGCTCTGATTTTCCATCATTTCCTAGGAAAAAAATACAGGAAAAGCCACAGGATGGAAGAGGATTTAGAGCAGTGTGAGAGGAGACAGAGACATCCCAGCCAAGGCACTGGGCCAGTTGGAAACAGGAGTCAGAGCTCCTGGTTCTCACTGTCCCAGGACACACAGATTGTACACTGGAGTGTGTGTCCACCCTAGGACTGGTTCAGGTTTGTGATCTGCACCTCTGACTGGGCCAGGTATCTCCTAGGCAGTCACACCGTGAAGTTCTGCCTGGATTATCTCTGGCCCTGCATGGTACTGAGACTTCTGGGCTCATTTTTCCTGGGACGTGGTGCTAAAGCAAGTTCAGAGCCTCTCTGAGTCTTTCTCAGTGAGTCACTCAGCATGGGAGTGCTTGTCTTGGTCCTCTAGACATGTGGGAAGAACCTGAAGAGGCAAAGTCAGTGTGTCCAGGGGAAAGCAGAGCCAAAGCACTTCCCAGCACGGCTGCAAAGGCTGTGATGGTGCATTGTGTCCACTCCAGCAAGAAACTCTGGGGAACACTGACCCATCAGCAGTGAGTGGTGAAGGCACAGTGTGAGCTCAGCAGATCCATTGCAGCTTAATCAGTCCACAATCTCAGCTGAGTCTCTCTAGTCACGAATTCTGCTACAAATAATAGCACAGAGTAATGACAGCAATTAACACAAAGAGGCTTCAGACTTTCCCCTGCTTTGCTGCTTGAAATAAATCACTATTCTGTCCCCAACTCCCATTTTCTCTGCCTCCCCCCCGTGGTTCAGTAACCAGCTGGCATTCCTCGGAAAGGAATCAGCAGGTTGACTGACACTGTGGCTACCCTGGAGTCCTCTGAGGCTTCCTCAGCAACTGACCATGTCCTAGATAAGGCTGCCAGTAAATTATAGCTCTGCTTAAGAGCATCTGCCTCAGGGCTGCTCTCCCCTCATTAGAAACCCTGATCTAATCCTGCATGTCTCTTCAATTATTGGAGAGCACAGCTCAAGAAGTGAGATGAGATAAACTATTCCTAAGTCAGGTAAACATGAACACTCCAAAGTGAAGCTAAGCATTTCCAGGCCACTTCTGATTCTCCTGCAGTTTCCAAAGGGATAACATATCTCCACTCCTGGTAATGCTGATGTTATTTCACCACAATCAGTTTTAAAAGTCAGGTTAAAAGTTCTACCTTTCAGTAGAACTACTTGTAAATGTTTCTGCTCTTCCTAATACTCCAGTTGTGCCTCCCCAGTGCTGAGCAGAGGGACAGGATCCCCTCCCTGACCTGCTGGCAATGCTCTTCCCAATCCATCCCAGGATTCCACTGGAATTCTGAGCCACAAGGACACACTGTGACTCATGGACTGTTGTCCCCCAGGTCCTTCCCCCAGAGCTGTTCCCAGCAGGTCAGTGCCAACCTGTGCTGGTGCTTGGGGTTGTTCCTCCCCAGGGGCAGGACCTGCCCTTGCCCTGGTTGGATCTCAGTGGGTTCTCTCTGCCCATCCCTCCAAGCTGTCGAGTCCCTCTGAAGAGCAGCACAGCCCTCTGAGGTAATTGCTACCAATAGATGAAGGTTTCAAGATAGAACCCTTGATAGATCTTTTCCCTTGAACCTGTCCATTCTTCCCTTCAACGCACGTCAGATTTTGGCAAAAAAATTGCAAAGCTCACTAATCTTCTCACTCTAGAGGATATTTTCCTACACTGGTTAAAGGTATTGGTTGTAAATGTGAATCACAATCACTTGGTACAGTTTTTCTTATTGGAAACATGATGCTATGATCAATGGAGCAAATTTCTACAGCATTTTGGGTGTTGGATCTCAGCAATGTTGTTTGAAGCCTTGAGCAACCTGCTCTGGTGGGAGGTGTCCCTGCCCAGGGCAGGGCTTGGGGCTGGAAGATCTCTAAGCTCCATTCCAACCCTAAATTCTATGATTCTATGACCCAAACTCCCCTCAAAATCAGCAAGAGATTTTTAGTCTGTCCTGGCTGACAGGGAAAACCAATCCAAATTACAACTTAGCCAAATGAGGTTTAACCTCTCCTAAGTACTCAGTATCCTTTATTGCAGCCCTGGCTTTGTAATCCTCCTTTAGTTTCTAGCAGGATTCATCCAAACATTAATTTAACTTCACACAAAAAAAGCTGCAGAGTGTTCCCAAGGCAAGATGAAAGGCTGAGGGGTGACCAGAGCTGCATCACTACAAACAATTATCAAAAAAATAGGTCCAATAAACATCTCAGCTCTCATTTACACAGACACAGCGACTCATCTAGCTAAACGGTGGCCCCTTCTACCAAAGGATTCCAATCTGCATGATCTCCTTGTAATTCCCTCAAATTTATACCACTTGGATTCTGGTTTTAATCAGCTGTTTCCTCTGTGCTATTAGCTGAGGCAGAGGCACCCTGGAAATACAACATACTGCAGTGAACCCCCTGATTCCTGTGCTTATAATGCAGTGTGTCCCCAGCTGTGCCACTGTGCCCCAGAGTCAGCACATACTGCATTGGCTTCTTTTCTCATGCAAGAATCACACACAAACAGACCTCGGGGGGCCTGACCTCCCCAGCTGTATTAAATACATCCCCAGCACAAAAGAGGCAGAAAAGGAAACAAAAAGCTTCCTGCTGGCTTTTCCTGGAAGCACAGGAGAGAAATCATTCTCTCCAGTGTCCTGTGGAAATAAAGGGTGGTTAGAAAACATCAGAAATGGATCTTTCCAAGGACACAGTCCCAGAAGTGAGGGAGCAAACGAGTTCCCCAGGGCATTGCTCTCCATCACAGCCCTGCAGAGAGCACTTAGTCCTCACTCAGCCCAAATGTCCTTGTGCTGCAGCTCAGAAGGGAAAATGTCCCACTTGGATGGACATAGTCACAGGGGGCTCAAACACCTCCTCTGAGGGGTGTCCTGAGCTGCAAATGTGTCTCTGTTGGACACATCCCTCACTCCAGCTGAGTCTGACCTGCTCAGAGGAGCTGTTTGGACACAGTTCCTGGTTTGTTTGCAAAATATTTCAGTGAAATTTGAAAACAAGTCTGTTTCAGTCTAAAATCAAAACATTTGTTCAGGGTTTGTTGGTACATTAACCAAACCCCACATGACTTCTTAAAGCTTTTAACAACTCTTTCCACTGTGCCTAAAAACCTGTTTCTGGAAAAATCTTCTTTGGGCAATCCCAGTTGTTGTAGGAAAACTGATGTTAGGCTCTGGGTGAAGCTGGGCAGGCCCTGGAACGTGGGTGAGTCTCAGTCTGTCCCTCCTTGTGGGCACCTCATGGGACTCTCCTGTGCATTGAGCCTGGGCAAATAGCATTTCCACTGCCTTTAACACCAGGTCCTCCCCTGGCTGTTCCTCACTGCCTGGATTCCCTGGATTTCATGGCAGTGGAGGGATATTTCATTTGTCTCCTATGCTGAGTGGTGTTTTTCCACGTGTCTTCCCAGAAAGGAAGAGAATGGAAAAATCAATGTTTTTTTCTGTGTGTGCTCACAGGATGGAGTTTGGAGAGGGAAGCTCAGCAGTGCTTACTCACCCCTGGGACACAGTCACGAGCCCCTGACTGGGAAGTGTTAGATAAATGGTTCTGGTTCTGGTTTCAATCCATCTCCTCTGTTAATCTGATTACCCAGGGACTGCTTAGAGCCATCCCATGCTCATCGAAACTAAACACATAACCCAATTAAAGCAACCCTGAGCTATTTAGATCCACACAATTAGTCTAAATTTCAGTGCTCCTGACATTTTAGACCCTTCAGAGCTCCAGAGGATGAATATCTACACCACCAGTTTATCTTCTTTCATCTCAAGCAGCACTGATAAGGTGTCCATCTGGGTTAGGATGTTGCCATATTTCATATCTGACACAACAGCTCAGCCAATTCCCTTAATAAAACACCACCTGAACAACTGGATCCTGTAATCCCCTGGTGCAGCTCCACATCCTACACTGCAGGGTACAAAACTTGGGGCTGCAGATCCACTTGGGTGTCATGGGAATG
>NW_008663155.1:46048-47955 GCF_000695815.1 Acanthisitta chloris | reverse complement strand
AAGAGTAAAGCTGGAAGCACTTGGTCCATCAGCTCCACAGCTGGAACCTAACCAAAGGCCTGATGGCTTTTTTTTTTTCCTGCTGTAGGAAACAATCTGGTAACTAGAGAGTTCACAGTGGAAGGAAACAAGGAGAAGGAGTAGTTAGACTGAAACAATGAAATGCTTTTCTCATCAACTGTGCTTAGACCCAGTGGTAAGTTGAGCTGTTCTGCTAGGAACAGGCAAAAAGGTATTTCCAGGGGATTCTCACCAGGTTGTGATTAGAATGCTCAAGAAATTAAAGTGAGAGCTTGACTAAAACAAGAGTGAGAAACTCACAGCAAAGACATCTCAGCAAGTGACTCCAAGTGTCATTTGTTCCCTGGATTTTGTACCATTTCCATTCACAATATACCCAGGACCAGACTGCAAAACTAAAACAAGCAAACAAAGGAGAAAGCATTTGTTAATTATGGAATAACTGATGTGGGATATGAGTTAGGGATGATTCTTGGTCTCCAAGTGACATCAGCCAGGACTGGGTGACTCATCCTTTGCACAGTGTCACTTTGTCACGCGAGTCAGAGGGACCCAAAACAGCACAACTCATCTCAGCAGTGAGCAGAAAGCTTGGATGTACCAAGGGCAGCAGGGAAGGACCTGGTGGAGCTGGGGAAGGTACAGGAGAACACAACTGAATTGAGTTTGTTCAGCCTTGCTTAGCCTGTGCCTTTTCACACCCTGAATGTGCATTGGAGCCTGGCAGACACAGGTCCTGCTCTGCCACAGAGCCTTGAGGTTTTTTCCTTCCTTTTTAAAATATATTCTTCTTTTGTACCTGCAAATTACTGTGGGTGTGATTTTCTGTCATCAGTTATACAGGAGGATAATTTCAGGCTGAGGGAGTTGGGGCTGTTGAGCCTGGAGAAGAGAAGGTTGTGTGGAGAGCTCAGAGCACCTTCCAGGAGCTGAAGGAGCTACAAACAACTATAAACAACTGTGGAATTCAGGCAGGGATAGCCCAGATGGACCTAGGTACTCCACGAGGATGCTGTGAGCCATATCTCCCTCCTTTCTTCCAGCAGGAGGATACACATATGCTTTTTCCTCTACGTGAGAAAACAGTGTACAGATTTTACAATTTCCCTCTTCTTAAAGACTGCAGTCACATGAGGAGAAAGCAGCTGGTCTAGCCTGGAACACACAGCTCTGGCCAGTGCAGGGGAAGGAGAGCTGGCAGTGAAGACATGTGAAGAGGTGTCTCACACTGGGCTCCTGCTTCCCCCTCTGTGCTGAGGTTGGAGGTGAGGCCAAGGCAGGGACTGAGAGGCGTCTCACGAAGCTGCTTATGCAGCTCCTTCATCAGGGATGTCCTCACTTAGATTCAAAAACTAATAGTCCTGACCTACTTGTAGACATGGTGGTGAAAATCTTTGGTGAAAGACATAAGGAGTTTGGAAGGACCTTTGGGTATTTTGTGGTAAGAGGCTCTTGCTTCTAAAGAACTGACATGAGCAGGAGGAATCTTACCTTGGCCACTGCTGCGTCCTCTGAGCTTCAGTGCTCAGTGACAGATGACATTTCTCAGCCTTGCCCAAAAAAGAACAGCACTAAATTGAAGCTGTGCCTCATCCTGCTTCATTAGAGCATAATGAGGCAAAATTACAGGGTTTGCTGGCTCTGCTCAGCAATTCAGCACTGGGATTGTCCTCCAAGGAAGAACATTACCAGCCCCTCCTGAGCACCTGCCATGGGCTTGGGCTCAGTGCAGAAGATCCACTCAGGCTTTTCCAAGGGCTCTGCCACCAGGAGAGCACCTGGCACACTACAGACACCCCCAGGGACTGGGCAAACAGGGCAGATGAAGCAGCTGAAGACACTGCAGCAGAAATGCTCCAGCACTGCTGGTCCTGAGGGCTGGAGGG
>NW_008663155.1:43508-46023 GCF_000695815.1 Acanthisitta chloris | reverse complement strand
GAATGCAAAGCTCTGCGTGGGCTGGGAGATTTATGCTCTTGCCATTGGGGGGAACTTCCTGCCTGAGAGCTAATTGCTTTGGACTGTGGCTCTGCTCCCAATTACCCTGACTGTACTGAACAGCAAACCTGAGGGAGCAGCAGAGCCAAGGAGGGATGTTCGTCCTGAGTCAGATGCTACTGGTTTAACCTCACGTTTCTCAGGGTGTGGAACAGGCAGAATTTTCCTTCATGAAGCTTGTGTTTAGTTGGCATTTAAGTTGTATTTTCCCTCAGTGAATCTGCAAGTGACACTAAGTTGGGTGTGAGTGTGGATCTGCCTGAGGGTAGCAAAGCTGTACAGAGAGACCTGGAGTAACTGGGTCAGTGGCTGAGCACAGCAAAGGGCTAGAGCACATGGGCAAGGGCTGAGGGAGTTGGGTCAGGAAAATCACAGACCATAAAATCATTAGATCTAAATGATCTGGACTAGATGATCCTCAAGGGTCCCTTCCAATTTCGATTATTCCATGATTCTGTGACAAGAATGACAAAACCTGAGGAAACCAAGGTCCCTTCTGAAGGGACACCCCAAGCTCCCTCCAGCCACCACATGGTTAACAGAACCTGTACTCCCCAGACCCTCATTGACACAGAATTGTCAGGCTCCAATGTGAACCTTGAATACTTCTAATACATTCCTGTGGGTCCCTGACTATTCCAATAAGACAGAAATTTACTTGGATTACTTATTCCCCAGGGAGGTGGTGCAGTCACCATCCCTGGAGGTGTTTCAGAGGTGTCTGATGTGGCACTGGAGGATCTGGGTTAGGGTTTGGGGGTTCCAGCAGTGACAGGTTAAGGGTTGGACTCAATGATCTTAGAGGTCTCCTCCAAGTTTGATGATTCTGTGATTCTATTTGTGAAACCCTTCTCCTCCTTCCTGTGCTGCTCACCCTGCAGTGCATTTCTGGCACTGTTTAAAGTGCTACTGGCAAATCATACTGTTTTGTGCATTACAAATAGAAATCAGGCAGCAAATGGAATTAAATGTGGCCTGAAAGTCATAAATTCCTGAGCAGAACAGTCTGTGTGTCTGACAGGAAATAGACAAACTTGGTTTAGTTTGCCCAGGACCAGCCAAATTTGATCTTGGGTTTGGTTTTATTTTTGTTTTTGAAAGTGGTTTTATATGTCTACAAAATCTATCAGCTACTTGAAACTGAAAACAAAGCCACCAGTGTAAGATCTCTCCAGGGCATCCCAAATAATTTAAACCTGAGCTTTCCCAGTGCAACAGACAACAGTAAACAACAGGTTGAAAATATACAACATTAGAGTTATATGGATGAAAAGTAACAGGAGATATTTGTGAAGGACAGAGGTTAGCAACAAATCCCTCAACTGGATGATGGGATCAAGTGTACCCTACTGGAATTTGCCAAGGATACCAAAGTGAGCTGGGAACTGGATGCTTTGGGAGGGAGAGACACCCTGCAGGATGACCCAGAGAGGTTGGAAGGCTGAGCTAACAAGGACCTTATGAAGTTCAACAAGCAGAAGGTCTAGAAAACATCATATGAAGAAAGACTGAGGGAGTTGGGTAGACTGGAGAAAAGAAGAGGCTCAGGGGTGACCTCCTGGCTCTCTGCAGCTCCTGCCAGGGCTGGAGAGAGGTGGGGGATTAACTACAGCCCCTTGCTTTAAACATCTAACCATGATGAGCGGCAGGAATTTCTGCTGGAGGTTGTTAGTGAAATGTTGCACAGTCAGTGAGATATTACAAATGAGAGATAATCATTCCTGGTTGCTTCAGAAATGTTGCCTTGTGAAACAAAGGCAGAAAAAGGTGCTAATGAAGGGTGAAGGGCTGAGTGCTGCCGATTTAAAAGCCTACTGAGGCAGGTTTGAAGTCCCAGAGCATTTCCTTTAGCAAATACAATGCAAAGAAGCAGAGACTGGTGCAGACCTTGTTTGAACAACTGCAGGCAAACAGTAATAAATCATCAAACAAACCATCTCCTAAACTTTCCCCTTTAATAAATGAGGTGTTGCTGGTAAAATAGCTTGGGAGAACATGTTAATGCAGAGCTGCCAGGAACAAGCCAAATCCATCTCTGCATTTCAGCCCAGTTGCACCAGGGATGGATTTGGCTCTCTGTCTCTCCTAACATGAACCAAGCTGTTTGCATTTTGTCACTACACTATCCCTGACCCAAGAGGATACATTTCCTTGGCAACAACAATTAAGAGCCTGACAAAAACACTACACATTTTCTGCAGCATTTTGTTCTTCCTCAGCATAAGTTGTATTTTCCCACCCTTGCCCCTCCCTGAGTAAGGGAGATTAAGGGGCCCAGCCAGTTCCTGGAAATTCAAAGATAAAACATCCCCTAGTTTCCATATAGCTGCAGAAGAGCTTCCTTCATTTTGTGACTATTTATTGGGCTGATGTCTGCCCAGGCAGTCCCAGCTCTCTGTGCTCTGGTGCTTCAGCTTGGTGTACAACACTTCTCTTGTCTGTGGCCACATCCAGT
>NW_008663155.1:23606-43264 GCF_000695815.1 Acanthisitta chloris | reverse complement strand
GCCCTTGGCACACAACAGCCCATGCAGCTCCAGGCTGGGGGAGCAGTGGGGACAGAGGTGTTGGCCCCAAAGGCCTTGGCAGTGCTGGTGGCACAGCTCAGTGGGAGCCAACAGTGTGCACAGGTGGCCAAGGAGGCCAAGGGCACCTTGTCCTGGCTCAGCAGAGTGTGGCAGCAGCACTAGAGCAGTGATCTCAGTGGTCTCCTCCAGCCCTGGTGGTTCTACGATTTGTCCAGTGTGCTCCAAAGCAGGCACAGCAGTGGAAAGCCAAGGAGATGGCAGAAACTGCTGGAGTGTTCATCTTACATGCCCCAGTGGCATCACCTGCTCTTCATCACTGGTGAGACCCTGTCCCAGGGTGCCCAGGGAGGCTGTGGCTGCCCCAACCCTGGCAGTGTTCACAGCCAGGTTGGATGAGCCTTGAGCAACCTGCTCTGGTGGGAGGTGTCCCTGCCCAGGGCAGGGCTTGGGGCTGGATCATCTCTGACCTCCATTCCAACCCCTAAGATTCTCTGATTCTAAGCAGTCACTACCTACCACACCAAAAAAGAGCTTGAATCTGCTTTTTGCTGCTGCTCAGCAACAGGCTGCAGGAGGGAGGTGGATTTTCCACATCTGTTTCCTCCATCCACCTCTCCTGTGCTGCTGCAGGGCAGGAAACACATTGCTCCATGCACCAGCTGCTGACCCCGCCGGGACTCAGCCTGCAAGCAGGGCTGGAAGTCCTTCACACTTCATCTGCTGGAACTCTGAAAACATGGATTGCTAGCAAACCCAGCCTGACTTGCTGGGTCAGGGCAGGAGGCTGAACAGAGATTGTGTTTACTTTGGGTATGGTGAAGACAAAAGGAAAAGGGGGGAAAAAGGGAAGTCAGTAGAGGGAAGTAAAACAATGAGTCCCCCTGGCCTCACCAGGGTGTTTCAAGCTGTGCATGTCAGTGTGAGGAGGGGACTCCTCCATGTGTGTGCCCTGGCTGTCCTTTCACCCTGTGCTGCACATCAGTGCTACCAACAGTTCCCTTATTGCTCACTTCTCTCTGCTTTATAAATCATCTCCAGCATGTCCTCTCTACAGGAGGAGTCATGTTTGTCTTTCCTGCTATGGACAAGTACCTAAGTGTCATGGAATCATAGAACTTCAGGGGTTGGGATTTAGCTTAGAGATGCTCCAGCCCCAAGCCCTGCCCTGGGCAGGGACACCTCCCACCAGAGCAGGTTGCTCAAGGCTCATCCAACCTGGCTGTGAACACTGCCAGGGTTGGGGCAGCCACAGCCTCCCTGGGCACCCTGGGACAGGGTCTCACCACCAGAACAGGGAAACCTTCTGCCTAAGATCTAACCTAAATTTCCCTCCTTCAATTTGTGCCCATTGCCCCTTGTGCTGTCCCTGCAGCTCCTAACACAGATCCCTCTGCAGCTTCCCTGGAGCCCCTTCAGCTCCTGCAAGGTGCTCTGAGCTCTCCACACAACCTTCTCTTCTCCAGTCCATCACCTGGGTGGGATGACTCCAACACCTTCCCTGTCTCACCCCGAGCCCAGTCCCAAGGCAGGGCTGTCTCCTCTCTGCCCTCCCACCCTGACTGCCATGAAGCTTTCCTTCCACCTTTATATGCCTTGGGGCATCACCAGCCACAGTGTTACCCCCAAAATGATCCTCTGAGAAACTCTCCCACTTGTTTAGGTGCTTCCTGGCTGTGTCTGGCTGTGAGGTCTCACAAGGGGTTTCACTGTAACAAGGACGTGTCTCTTTTTCTAAGGCTTCAAAGCATGGAAAAAAACATGTTGTTCCTCCCCACCCACCTCCTCCCAACAAAGAATGCTTATGAGCAATCAAAGATAAACACTTGTCAGAAAACCTCTCAGCATCTGGGCCCTGTCTCTACTGCAAACCCAGATAAGTTCCCTTCCTGACTTCTTCCAGCTCATTTTCACACTTTCCAGCACCTGAGACTTGCAGAGCCCTTGAGACTGATTGAAAAAAGCCAATACAACACGAGGTCTTCCCTGTGCAACAGCCTTTCCCAGCATCTCACACAGCACCTTACCCAGTCCAGTGGAGTCACTTCAGAGTCAGCTCTTCAGCCTGGGGGTCCCAGCAGGACTTATGGGGTGTCCTACTCCAGGCTGAGCCCCTCACCAGCAGGGGAGAGGAGACCAAAGGGGAAAGAGGTTCTAATCTTAAGAGCTTTCTAGCTCCTACAGCAGGAAATGGGAAGGCAACACTGAATTGCACCCATAAAGACAGAATGACTTCATCTGGGAGGCAAGGGAAGCATCTACAGAGCCCAGAGAGGTCTTTTGGCAATGTCATGCCCTTCTGCAGAGGGTGGTGCACACACAGGTGTGGTGGAGTGTGCACAGGTACCCACTGCTGGGTCACACAGCAGAGCATGCCAGGTAAGCAGGAGATCACAGAACCATAGAACTTTAGGGGTCGGAATGGACCTTACAGATCACTAGTCCCAACCTAGACACAGAGATGCTGTAGCAAAGATGCAAAGAGCTGCAGGGGAGCGAGGACAGGACAAGGTGCTCTGAGAGAATATCCTGACTACCTTCAACATTTGCCACTTCAGAAGCAAAAGTCAGTCTGAGGCAGTGCTGCCCATCCCACACCGTGAAGGACATGCCTTCATCCTCATCTCACCCCAACCTTTTAATCCCAACCTTCTCCTTAATGAGATGTGTTCTGAAAGCTCAGCAAAGAGAATCCCCAGGAGCACAGAACTGCAGAGTTTAGCGTGGGGTGTTGATAGAGCTCCAGGATTATATGCAATTAGACTGTCTAGACCACATGCAGCAGGGATGTGGATAGGGTGAGGATTACCAGCTGGGAATTCAGCTATTCAGTGGGAGGGTGGGGAGCTGGGCTGGGGCCAGAGAGGAAACCAAGTGGAAATGGAAGAAAGCAGCAGATAAATTGCACTGGCCCAGATTTATTGTCCTCCCTCAGCTTCCTTGCAGTGTGTCCTGTGCTCCTATGGCCACAGCTCAGCCCTTTGCAATCTTGCTTGGCTTTGCTTCTCCACATCCCTGTTAGCATGGCAAGTGGCACTGCCTTCCATCAACACTGGGCCAGGAAAACACAAATTGGGTGACAACCACAGAATCATTTAGGTTAGAAAAACCCTTTAGGATCATCAACTCCAACTGTTCCCCCAGCACTGCCAAGTCTACCATTGGACCAAGTCTCCAAGTGTCACATTGTGTCTTTTAAATACCTTCAGGGTGGTGACTCCACCACTGCCCTGATCAGCCTTTTTCAGTGCCTGACAAACCTTTCAGTGAGAAAGCTTTTCCTAATATCCAATCTAAACCTCCCCTGGCACAACCTGAGATGTTCAGCTATGCTGAGCTTTCTTTGTGTGTCCTGGTGCTTTGGGAACACCAAGTCTAGAAGGCTCTTGAACAAAAAAAGCAGGTGCTCCTCTAGTGGGGAGTGACCATCCTTGAAGGTATTTAGAAGATGTGGATGTGGCACTTGGGGACATGGCTTAGGGGTGGATTGGCAGTGCTGGGGGAACAGCTGGAGATGATGATTTTAAAGAGCTTTTCCAACCTAAACAGTTCTAAGAGTCTATGATCATCACCCAGTTTGTGCTCATTCTGCCCTCGTGGTTCCCACAAAGGGTCTGTGTCTGACCAAAACCTGAACCCAAGTCTCCAGGCTGTTCTTCTAATCCTTGGACCATGCTCCCACCTATGGCTCTTCCCTTCCAGTCACCTGGGATGTTCTCCTCATTGCCAGGTGGAGGAGTATCCCTAACAAGATCAGAACCATGACCTATTTGATATGCCACAGTGAGTTCTTCCCACACTGCAAACAGCAATGGCCTATTTTGTTCCTCTTGGTACTCCCTGCAGGCAACTGGGTCCAAATCCATCCCTAAAAAATCAAAGAGATGCACAAGGATGATGACTTGTCCCTCCTTGACCTGAGGCTCATGACACAGAGATTGGTTTTCCCAGAGCAAATCCCAACCACACTTATCCTTACTTGTAGCTTGAGGTTTAATACCCTAAAGTGGCCAGGATGGCTCTGCTCTTCTGCCTCCCTGGGGCATTCTCCAGGGAAGTAGGTGTAGCTGTGGTTTGTGGACACTTTGCATGGCCCTGTTGGGACATGGTGTGCACAACCACCCTGGGTGGATCCCTCCCGTTCCTGCTCCTTTGCATTGGATTGTGCTTTGCCTGGCAGCAGAGCTTCCAGGCCAGATGGTCCTGCAACTTGTTGCTTCCTGCAGTTGGGCTCTGCCAGCCTGAGCAGATGGGTTGGAGGAGTCTCAGTGAGACCAAGAAACTGTAGTTGGGAAGCACAGGAGCTATTTCAAACACAGCAGCAAAGTCTAGCATGGAGAAGACTCTGCTGCCTCAGAAGCATATTTAGCCAATCTGAGAGAGAAACCTGACCATATGGTACAGAGCACACCAGGCAGGGCCCAGGGGCAGGATGCTTCGTGCACTTCCAGCCATGAGTGAGGAGATCCCTTTCTCCAGCATCCAGTTCAGGAAAAACACCTTTCACTGCATGAGCTGGAAAACCAAGCAAATACATTCACAGAATCATAGAATTTTAGGGGTTGGAATGGACTTCAGAGCTCACCCAGCCCCAAGCCCTGCCCTGGGCAGGGACACCTCCCACCAGAGCAGGTTGCTCAAGGCTCATCCAGCCTGGCTGTGAACACTGCCAGGGTTGGGGCATTCCCCAAGTCCTTCAGTCTCAAAATCCTTTTGTTCATTGGGAGATATTGAGCTTGTTAGAGGCTAATTAGGACAGGAGAGATAGAAAAAGATTAAATTCAGGGGATTTTAAAGCTATCAGCACTTCTAGAAGGAAAATAGAGCTGTCTAAACCTCCATGTACCTGCTTGACATACAGGACTTCATTGCCTTGGGTTAAAAGAAAAGACACTACAAGAAGAAGAAGAAATAAGAGGTTTAGTTTGGATATTAGGATAAGTTCTGCATTTTGAAAGTTCTTGTCATCTCGAGGCTCCACCACACCAAGAATATACCCAAAGTCCCACTCTCCAGGAGGACAGGAGAGGGAACATCCCTCCTTCCACTGGGAGAGGGAAAGTTCCTCTGGATCCTTGCACAGACTTTCCTGAAATCTATCCTGGTATGGAAAATTTTGGCTATAAAAGCTTTTTTTTTTTTTCTGTTTTTAAAGTCTTTTTGTAAGAACTTGTGTTAGTTTAGAGCTGCTGGAGAATCCCAAGTGAGAAATGAAAACCTGGACCAAGCGTGTAGTGCCAAAGTGGCTGATCTCCCACTGAGCACGGAGGAAGAGCTAATTCTGGAGAGGAAGGATCTGTGGGGGACAAAAGGCTGGAGGAAAACTCCTTGGAGGAGCTGCCAGAAGAGGATTTCTATCTAGCAGGTCTTCCAGAGGTTCAGTGCTCCCTAAAGGCCCTGGTGACAACAGATTGTTCCCCTGGAATTTGCTTTGGGAAACAACTTTTATGACTAAAAGCAAAAGCTTGGAATGGTCAGAAGTTTTTGCTGAGTCTGTTTCATGGGTTGGATTCTCCAGTCAGGAGTTTTTGATGGCTAAGGATTAGTGGTGGTCCAAGAGGAAGTTAAAAATAAGTGATTTATATTTTCTACTTAAAAAAAAAAAAGAAAAAAAAAGCAGGAGGTGAGGAAAGTTTCACTGAGCACAATGAAAGAACTCTGGATTTATATGGAATAAAATAATAACTAGCCTGAACTGCCAAAGCCTTTAATCACTACATTCCCTTCCCAGAGATGGAAAAAACAAGGACCAGCACCTTTTTTTTTCTTTTTTTTTTTCCAACCTCCCATTTCCAGGAATCTCTTTGCTTTGTTTTTCACATCAGGATGCGAAAAGGTAGGGGTAAGATATCGAGCTAAAGGTCACCCTGAAGTATATTTAGTCTGACTGGAAGTAGGAAATACCAGAAATCCCTCCAGATTCCAAGCCCCACAGCTAAATCCCCCAACATCTGGCTCTGTATCAGCCACACCGAAGGGAAGCTGCAAAGCAGCTGCTTTTTGGAAAGGGACACCCAACACATTTGGTTCCTGCTCTGGCTGGTCCTTCATGCCCTGCACCTTCTCCACATCAGCCATGGAGGGCAGAGAAGGGACCCTGAAGAAGCATCCTCAGCCCCTTGGCATCTGCTGGAGCTGCCAAGGAACCTCCTGTCTCTGCCTGCTCCCCTGGGCATGAGCTGTGCTAAAGGTTGCTGCTCCCAGGAAAGCCAAGGGATGGTTCACCTACCATGGAAGGATCTGCTGATCCCTAACGGGTCCTGAGGCTTTTGGATCAACTCACATAGAATCATGGAATTTTCAGGGTTGGAATGGAGCTTAGAGATGATCCAGCCCCAGCCCCACAGAGAAAAACTTTTCCCTCACATCCAACCTAGACTTTCCCTCCATCAGTCTGAACATGTGCCATGGGCTGTTATTTCAGATTCCATTCAGTTGGGGCTGTTGAGCCTGGAGAAGAGAAGGTTGTGTGGAGAGCTCAGAGCACCTTGCAGGAGCTGAAGGGGCTCCAGGGAAGCTGCAGAGGGATCTGTGTTAGGAGCTGCAGGGACAGCACAAGGGGCAATGGGGACAATTGAAAACCCCCACCCCACTCGTTCTGGCCACATCATTATCCACCACTGGCAGTGCCAGCGGTGGCTGCCCCAACCCTGGCAGTGTTCACAGCCAGGTTGGATGAGCCTTGAGCAACCTGCTCTGGTGGGAGGTGTCCCTGCCCAGGGCAGGGGTTGGGGCTGGATCATCTCTAGGCTCCATTCCAACCCCTAAAATTCTTTGATTCTGTGATTCAAGGTGTTTGCTGTATATTTGCATCCTGTGCTGCAGGAAGGGATGTTTTTAAGTTCCTATTTTTATCTCAAATGGGCCATAATTTGGAAGAGCATCTCTTCCATTTTTGTCCCTGCAGGGTGAGCCATGTGGAAGGAGCTCCTTGTAACCAAACACACACTTTGCATCCTTCCTTCTCCTTCATTTGCAGCACTGCCCATGGCTTTCACCTTCCCATTTGTACATGGACCCTAGGATCCGGGGGCTGTGTAAGAGGGATGGAGGCAGAATCCAGATCTTCCTACCCCCACACTGAAGCTCTTGGTGCAAAGGTCCTTTATCATTTTTTAACCTGCAGCTCCACTTCTGCTCAAGCATCTTATTTTGCCAAGGAAAGAAACATCTTGGCCAGTTTAGGCTTTTACTATGTTAGCTGCTCTCTTAGAGAGGGCTACAGCTCCAGGTCATGAAGCATTTCACTCCCCAGCAGCTGAAGAAGGAAGTTGTGCCATACTGACTGATTTGCAGCTGAGTGACAATGCAGCTGCCTCAGTGCTGGTTAAAAATACCTGCAGTCTATTCCTGCCAGAACTGAAGGAAGTTGCCCTGGTCAAGAAAAGCATTTAGGAAAAAAATCATTTTGCAACAGTGCAGGTGTTTGCTTGAGTGTCAGCACCAGCACAGCCCTGAGAGGAACAGACAGGAACACACACCCTCATCGTGCTGGGCACATCATTATCCACCACTGGCAGTGCCAGCGGTGGCTGCCCCAACCCTGGCAGTGTTCACAGCCAGGTTGGATGAGCCTTGAGCAACCTGCTCTGGTGGGAGGTGTCCCTGCCCAGGGCAGGGGTTGGGGCTAGATCATCTCTGAGCTCCACTCCAACCCCTACAATTCTGTGATCTGTGATTCTATGACCTTCTTTACCACTCTAAGCTGGTTTAAGCACCTTCCCTGGTGCAGAAGATGATGATGAGCAGCACATCCAGTCAGAGTCCTGACCATCATAAGTTCCTGTAATTACATCCACTTGCCTGTTACCTGCAAATCCTCTGACTCCTGCTCAGAAATGTGCTTTCTGCTTTGCTTGTGGAGCAGCTGTAACCACACCACAGCAGCAACAAGAGAGGAGCCACCCTGAGGGTTTTCTTTAGCAAGAAGCCAGAACATTGTTTATCTTTGGTTTCCCTTGGTTTCCTCCTTTGGCTTTGCTCTCAGGGTTAGTGGAGGAGGCCTGGGCAGGTTTGGCTGCTCTATGGAGTTCACCTTTCCCTGGATGCTGTGCCCCTGGTGCCAGCTCTGCCCCAGAGTCTGTGCCAGCAGTGCTGGCCAAAGGGGCTGGGGAAGGTTCAGCTGCAAAGCAGTGTGACAACTGCCAGAACTTGCTGTTTGCACCACATGGTGCTGGCATTACAGCCCAGAACCCTGTGCCACACAGACACTGAGACCATTGCCCAGAGCCAGGGAGGGACACCACAGAGCATGAGGAAGAGCAGTGTGACAGCCCAATGTGGCCCAGAGAGCAGAGCTGGCTTCTGGCAGCAACCTTAGAAAACACTAAGATGAGAAATCTGTGGTGGAGCCTCTCCTTTCACTCCCCAGGCAGCAAAACAGCCTCCTGCCCTCCCTCCTGGCTCTGCCTGCACTTCTGCTCCTTCCTTCCACTCTTTGCAGCTCGCTGGGACCTACATAAACCCCAGGAAGGGCCTCAGCAACATGTGGGTGCTCCTTGGAGTCAAAGTTAATCCCTTTGCCCATGACCTGTTACTGAATAATCACAGGAGAGTAAGAGTGGAGTGTGGGCAGCAAATCAAGGGAGGTGATTCTGCCCCTTTGCTCTGCTCTGTGAGACCCACCTGGAATCCTGCACACAGCTCTGGGGCCTCAGCCTGAGAAGGACATGGAACTGTTGGAGCAAGTGCAGAGGAGGCCACAGAGCTGCTCAGAGCACTGGAGCATCTCCCTGTGAGCACAGGCTGAGGGAGTTGGGGCTGTTGAGCCTGGAGAAGAGAAGGTTGTGTGGAGAGCTCAGAGCACCTTGCAGGAGCTGAAGGGGCTCCAGGGAAGCTGCAGAGGGATCTGTGTTAGGAGCTGCAGGGACAGCACAAGGGGCAATGGGCACAAATTGAAGGAGGGAAATTTAGGTTAGATCTTAGGCAGAAGTTTTCCCTGTTCTGGTGGTGAGACCCTGTCCCAGGGTGCCCAGGGAGGCTGTGGCTGCCCCAACCCTGGCAGCGTTCACAGCCAGGTTGGATGAGCCTTGAGCAACCTGCTCTGGTGGGAGGTGTCCCTGCCCAGGGCAGGGGCTGGGGCTAGATCCACTCTAAGCTTCATTCCAACCCCTAAAATTCTACAATATTAATCTAGCCCTTACCTGGAGACAAATCTAAGGATATGCTAAGGGGAAAAGTCCCTCAGGCTCAGCATGGAGGACACAGGAAGCAGCTTCACAGGTGTCCAGCACATTTTGTAACAACTTCACACCAACATGTCCAACCTCAGAGATCTGGATCAGGGAAGTTCAGTGCTGCAAAGTCATCTGCAGACAGATGCAGACAGTGGTTGGACATCAGAGTGGTTCCCAGACCTTTGGTCTCTCCTCCCAATTCCTCTTGGCATCTTGCTGGTCTTGAACTGAGTTTTGTTCAGATATTCAACCCTGTTCCAGCCCAGGTTGGAAGGGGTTTGACCAACCTGATTGCTGGAAAGTGACCCTGCCCATGGCAGGGGATTGGATGAGATTGCCTGTAAGGTCCCTTCCAACTTAAATCATACAATCACGTTTATTGTATTATTCTCTGATAAAATAAACAACTAAATGATTATTTTTGTAAAGAGTATTTTCTTCAGACTTGCCTTTCTATTCCTAAGCCAGGAAAATCTGTGTTTTTTTCATCCTTAAAACAGACACATTCCTATGAGCAATGGTAAAAAACAATAACAAAAAGATGTCTGAACTTCTCAGGCTTTGCATGGAAAATGTTTCTTATTCATCTGCTCAGAAAATGAAACAAACCTCTCATGTTCTTTTCTTCAGTGGAATACAGATAAATCATAAATCAGAGGGTTCAGTACCTATCTCCACTTGGCTCTTCATACACTAGTCTCAGAGCCATGGAACCATCAAGGCTGGAGGAGAACTCTAAGATCATCCAGTCCAACCTTTAACCTGTCACTGTTGGAACCCCCAAACCCTAACCCAGATCCTCCAGTGCCACATCAGACACCTCTGAAACACCTCCAGGGATGGTGACTGCACCACCTCCCTGGGCAATATCCCAGTGCTGAACACCACAACAGGGAAAACATTTCTCCTCACACCCAATCTGACTCTGCCCTGGCTCAGCTCAAGGCCATTCCCTCTCTCCTCTCCCTCAGCCCTGGCAGGACACACATCCCACACCTCTCTCCAGCCCTGGCAGGAGTTGCAGAGTGCAAGACACTCTAGATGTGTCTAGAGATGTTCTAGATACTTCAAACATCTCTGCTCACTAAGTAGCCTGTTGGATCACAAATGCCAGAGCCTTTGCAGGTTTGCTGTCATTTTTCTGCCACGAAGAATAAAAGCAACTTTGTGACTGATTCTGACTGACAAAGGGTAAAAGCCACATCAGTACAAGTGTTTCTTACTGATGCTTCCTTACCATGCTGCCTCCAGGACACGGCTCAGATGCTGCACATGAAATGTGTGGATGCCAATTCAGTGCTGACACCAGAGCTTGTTCTTAATGCTTTGCCCTTGTATTTGTACCAGCAAAAAAGCCATCACAGAATCCCAGGATCAGTGAGGTTGGAAGAGACCACAGTGTTCATCTGGTCCCACCTCCTGCTCCAGCAGGGCCAGCCCAGAGCACATGGCTCAGGGTTGTGTCCAGAGGGGTCTGGAACACCTCAGTGAGGAGAATCCACCACCTCTCTGGGCAATCTGTTCAGTGCTCAGGGACTGCACAGCAAAGAAGTTCTTCCTGTGTTCAGGTGGAACTCCCTGGGCATCAGTTTGTGCTGTTCCCTCCACCTGTCTGAGCTTTGAGTCTACAAAGCAGATGCCACAGCTAGACCTGAGATGTGACAGCAGCACTGGTGATGAATTCTCTCTCACCAGGCCTTCTCTTCCCAGGGAAGAGCTGCTGTCCAGCCCCAGTGCATGTCTGCAAGCAGGAGGTGCACAAAGCCCCTGAAGGTAAGTCTGGGCAGGTAAAGGCTGGAGAAGCCAAAACTTCCAACCAGAACAGGCTCAGAGAGGCAGGAAACAGACTCAGCCAGATATCTCTTCAACAGATGTTTTGGGAACTGCCAATGATTTTCACAGCCAGATCTACCACACTGGAGTTCACAACCTTCAGCCTGCCTGTGATTCACAGCAAAACTTTAGAGGTTTCAGGGCCCATTGTTTCTTGTTAGAACAAATGTCATTAAATGGGCAGATGGACAAATTCCTCTCCATTCTTGCTGCAAGAACATCCCTGCAGTGTGTGAACTGAAGGTGAGATCAGATCCTGCACATTCCCACAGTCACTACCTACTGCAAGGGAGAAGGCCCAAGCCCATTTCAGTTGCATTAGCTGCCAATGCCTCATCCATGGAACCACAAACAAATCCCAAGGCAACAGACAAGCCACAACAGACATGCAACAAGCCCCACTCCTGTTAGCACCAGTATCTCTCATCTCTCATGATCTCAATGCCAGCAGCACATGACCATCCCAGCTCAGGCCAGTTTGGAAGAGACTGGTTCTAATTTGTGAGCTCCCCATGATGCTCATACCTGGGGAGAGCACCTTCTCCAAGCCTGGCAAGTCCAGTTGCTTTGGTGGTGGTGGTTCTTCTTCATCTTCTTCCTTTTATGTTTCATTTCCCAAGAGAAGCATGAGGAGGAAAAAAAAAAAAAAGAAAACACAAACCATTAAACTGTATGTCAAAACGACAAATTTTGAGTGATACTAATACAAAACAGAGACATGAATTACAACAAATACATATTTCATCAGTCCTGCAGCTCATGCCTGGCAGGAAAGCAAAGCTTCAAGAGTCCTGTGAGGCATCACCTCCCCATAATGCCAGGAGTAGGGATGGAGAATGTGAAGCTTAGAAATCTTGTGTAACCATACAGAGCTGTCTTGGCTGGAGCCACCCCCAAATCCAAGGTTTCACCCTGACATTAAAATCCAGAGTTGCCTGTCTCATCCTCCAGCTGAAGACATTAAGCTTCTCTATTACAGAAGAGAATGTTTTACTAAACTTATTCACCTTTTCCTCCATCCCTTTGAAAAATCCAATTGATGCCAAGCACAGAACAAAGCAAAAGGCAGAACCATTATTTTTTATGAGACTTTGACCCTTGGTAATTGAATGTCTTCAGCATTAGAATCATAGAATCATCAAGGCTGGAAGAGACCTCTAAGGTCATTGAGTTCAATCAAAATGTTGTCCCTGTTGTGGTGTTGAGGCCCTGGGATATTGCCCAGGGAGGTGGTGCAGTCACCATCCCTGGAGGTGTTTCAGAGGTGTCTGATGTGGCACTGGAGGATCTGGGTTAGGGTTTGGGGGTTCCAGCAGTGACAGGTTAAGGGTTGGACTTGATGATCTTAGATGTCTCCTCCAGCCCTGATGGTTCTGTGATCCATCCAACCTGTCAAGATGGATAAAAATACCATCAGCAGAACTCTCTCAGCAGCAATGGCAAAATGATACAGCATAGATCATGTCATAGAATCACAGAATTTTAGGGGCTGCAGTGGACTTGACAGATCCCCCAGCCCCAAGCCCTGCCCTGGGCAGGGACACCTCCCACCAGAGCAGGTTGCTCAAGGCTCATCCAACCTGGCTGTGAACACTGCCAGGGTTGGGGCAGCCACCGCCTCCCTGGGCACCCTGGGACAGTGTCTCCCCACCAGAACAGGACAAACTCCTGCCTAAGAGCCAACTTAAATTTCCCTCCTTCAATTTGTGCCCATTGCCCCTTGTCCTGTCCCTGCAGCTCCTAACACAGATCCCTCTGCAGCTTCCCTGGAGCCCCTTCAGCTCCTGCAAGGTGCTCTGAGCTCTCCACACAACCTTCTCTTCTCCAGGCTCAACAGCCCCAGCTCCCTCAGCCTGTGCTCACAGACATGCCAACATGTTCTGCTCACCATGGCACAGCCCAGGGGTCAACCTGTGGACTTGGTTTCACCCTTTCCAGCTCACACCCTTCCATCTCTCCATGCCAACATCTCACCCCACCCCACGTGTGCTGCTCTGCTGAGGTACCCAGTGGTGAGCCCACCATGGGCAGGACTGTGAGCCCTGCGGCCTGGAGGGCTCAGTGCTGCCCAGGGCAAGATGCCACAAAGGCCCTGCCCATGCATAAAGCAACCAGGAGATCATATTCATCCATCAGAGTACTATTTCCAGATTAAATATGAGAGGGAAGCTCCGAGAGGTCAGAGGCTGAGATTGACTTTCCGAGCGGAGCCTCTGACGCCCAAAGAGGGAGGACAAGCTGATTAAAAATGCAGTGTGGATTGCAAATCTGTCACACACCCAAGGCTCCACATGGAGAGGGAGGATGGATGAGGTGGTTATGGAGAACCTGCTGACAACAAGAGGCTCTCGAGTGACAGGTCACTGAGGAGTTTGCTGCTATTGAGCATTGTTTTGACAGAGACAACACAAAGCGACTGCATGGGGGGTGAGGAGCAAATGTTCTCTTCTGCTTAGAGGTTTGTTTATAGACTTGTGGCAGAGAAATAAGGCTCTGAATGAGAATTAAGCTCTGCATTGATTTAAGAGAATCAGTTCAGTGAAGCAGAACAGGGAGGGAAGAGAAGGGAGGGGGAAATCATGAGGGTGGAGAGGAGGAGATGGCAACAGCAACCATAGAAGCAGAGCATTTTAGGGGTTGGGATGGAGCTCAGAGCTCCCCCAGCCCCAAGCCCTGCCCTGGGCAGGGACACCTCCCACCAGAGCAGGTTGCTCAAGGCTCATCCAACCTGGCTGTGAACACTGCCAGGGTTGGGGCAGCCACAGCCTCCCTGGGCACCCTGGGACAGGGTCTCACCAGTGATGGAGAGGAAGAGCAGGTGATGCCAGATATCCTAGCAGATGGAGATCAGGATGCAGTGGGAGCATGAGGAAAGGGAACTCTTGCCTGAGTCTTTACTGCAGCACACCAATGCTTTTGGCAAGAGAGATGACATTTGGTGTAGTTGCAAGATGTAGCATCAAAGCATCCAAACAACTAACTCTAATCTATGGGGCCAACACCTCCTCCTGGTAAAGTTCAATCAGACTTAAGTATCTTGAGTGCAGTGAAGCACTGGAGCAGAGTTCCCAGAGCAGCAGTGGTTGCCCCATCCCTGGCAGTGTGCACAGCCCCTTTGGATGGGGCTTTGAACAACCTGTTCCAGTGGAAAGTGTCCCTCCTATGGCAGGGGGTGGAATCAAATGGTCTTCTAGATAAGAACTTCTGCAAGTAGCCCAGCTGGATACCTCAGCCCATCCCAGGGAAAGAAACCCCCCCTAGGCTGTGTCCAGGATTGTCTCAGAGTATGCCATCACAGGAGATTGGTGTCCAGGATTGTCTCAGAGTATGCCACCACAGGAGATCACAGCAAACAACCAACAGCAAGAAACACCTTGTCCTTCCCACCCCTGCTAATACATAAACATCCCAACCCAGAAAAAGGCAGTTGGAGGAGCAGCTTGAACAGATCTAAAAGAATGAGGCACTCCAGGTAGAGCTGTTCACCTGTGAGAGCACATCCAAGCCCCCAAACCAGAAAGCCATGGTGAACTGACTGCACCTTTATTCCTCAGGTATACATTGCAACATTTGTGCTTCATCCCCAGTGGGAAATAGGAAGCTCTGTGGATCTTTCTGTAGCAAACTGAGTGCCCTGCAAGATTTTACTGCCATTGCATTTTCATTCTACCTCAGCAGGCTGAGAGATGAGCCAGTTCTACTTGAGGTGGAAGAAAAACAACCTTGCTACCAAAAAAACTGCTACCAAAAGCACATAACCCAGTTTATCTTACCTTGCCTTGCCTTGCCTTGCCTTTGTGCTGGTTATCCAGCTCCATCCTCACATTGTTCTGGTTGCTCTGGTGTCTCCCTCCTTTGGGTAGAGGCATTTATAGGGAAAGCACAGGTGTTACCACTCCCATTGCTGCCTTGTCTCCATCAGGCCCAATCTGGAGACAGCTGAACAAACCTTTCTTTACCTCCTAGGCCAAGAGTTTAGTGTGTTGGATTTGTAAGCAATGTTCTCAGTGCTGCTGTAGCTTTACTGACTCACATGCTAACCAGAGTCATATCCCCAACAAGCTACTATGAAATCTGGTTAGGGCTCAGCAGCCTGGACTGGCTTGACTTTCTCCATGCACCTCATGGTTGGACTTGATGGTCTTAAGGTCTCCTCCAGCCTTGATGATACAGTGATTCACCTCCTGGGATCACAGAGCAAAAAGAGACCCAGTCCCAGTGTGCTGTTCATCTGGGAAAACATTTTCTCCTCCTTGTCTTTTTCTGGCTGCTTCACATATCATTTCTCTGCCACCGTGGGGTTACAGTGCTGGTGAGAGTTAAGAGCAATGTAGCACTTACTAGGCAGGAGCTGCTGGGCAGATCCAAGGGAAGACTGTCCCTTTCCATGCTTTTTGCAGAGTAAATTCACTTTTGTACCTATCAGAATAGCAGCTGCTGCAGGCAGGAACAAGAAGGTAGGAGAGAAGCTACATGGAGTAACATACTTCTTGTCACACAGAGTCACAGCATCACTGAGGGTGGAGGGACCACAATGGTCATCTGGTCCCACCTCCTGCTCCAGCAGGGCCAGCCCAGAGCACATGGCTCAGGGTTGTGTCCAGAGGGGTCTGGAACACCTCAGTGAGGAGAATCCACCACCTCTCTGGGCAATCTGTTCAGTGCTCAGGGACTGCACAGCAAAGAAGTTCTTCTGTGTTCAGGTGGAACTTCCTGAGCATCAATTTCTGCTGTTCCCTCTTGTATTGCTTTCCAACACTGAGCAGAGTCTGATCCTCCTCTTGGCACCTCCTGTTCATGGACTTGAATCCATTCCTGAGGTTCCTCTCAGTGTCTGTTCTGGAGGCTGAACAGCCCCAACTCCCTCAGCCTTTGCTCATCCCTGAGGTGCTCCAGTCCCTTCAGCATCTTCCTTGCCCTGCCCTGGAGCTGCTGCAGGAGCTCCATGTCCCTCTGGCCCTGAGGAGCCACAACTGGACACAGCACTCCAGGTGTGACCTCACTGGGGCTGAGCAGAGGGACAGGATCCCCTCCCTGACCTGCTGGCAATGCTCTTCCCAATCCATCCCAGGATTCCACTGGAATTCTGAGCCACAAGGACACACTGTAAACTCAAGAACTGAGGTCTCCCTTGACCTCAGGTTTGGATTTAAGCCATGACTATAAGAGGCAGCTGAAGATGCTTCTCGTCAAGCAGAGCCTGCCAGTCTCAGTCTGTCAGGACAGAGGTCCCTGCTCCCCAATACTCTCCCTTCTGTCAAACCGTTGCCCAAATTCCCAGTGAGTTGTGGCTGTGCTGCAGGAGAGGGGTGGAGGTGATGAGTTCCTGCTGGACAGATTCCCCTGTAGCTCTCCTATGAGCAGGGTGCTGCTGAACTTAAACCAGTTGTGGCTGTGGTGAACCAGAGGTGACTGACTAGAGGAGGTGGATCAGGAGAGGAGAGGGGAGAGCTAAGGAGCCAAGACCTGGGGTGAGAGAAATGCACCCCCTGCCAGAACCATGGGCCACTCTCAGCTGTATGACAACTCCTCTGCAGGGTGACAGAGCTGCAGGCTCTGCTGGGCCGAGGAGGAACAGAGAGATCAGCTGCAGTTATTGCAGCCCAACTCACAGCAGAACTGATCATGGAGCTCATCTCTACATCATCGTTAGCATGCAGAGCAAACACACACACATCCAAGGATTATGGGCCAGAAATGTAGCTACAATAAATCTTCTTATCTATCCCACAAGACCTGTAAGAAAATCTTTACATTTTATCTTGGAAGTGCTGAAATATGTATGAAATGTTATTTGACCTGTGCACTCATAAATAAGACTCTTGTCTCTCACTGTGCTTTCAGTCAACACATTACAGAATCATGGAATAATCAGAGCTGGAAGGGACCCTTGAGAATCTTCTAGTCCAACTCCTGGCCCTGCACAGGACACCCCCAGAGGTGGATGGTGTCTGGTGGTCTCTGGACATCTCACTAAGGCCCAGGGTCTCATTCTGCATGCCAGGACATGTGTGGCCAGTGAATGCCTGAGATGTACAGCCCTGGAAGGGACACTCAGGTCACACAAAATTGAGCCCAAGTGTCAGAGTGGGAGACAGACCCAGAGTAACGATGAGTCTCAATATGAGTATGGTCATTCTCCTTTATTATTTACAAAAGTGATTCTTTTATACACACCTATTATAAGTGTGCACTTATCATTGGTTAACTACTATTATTAGCCCACCTTACACACAACATAATTGGTTATTAACATATCAATCATAAAATGTCCCAATCGTTGCTCTCCACCTCTAACCATCTTCAGCTCCTGCATCCCACAGCCAGGAGCTGCTTATCTTGCTACCTCCTTTCTCCCATTCCAGCTGCAGCTGTGTCCTTGAACAGCTTGGCTTGCAGCTTGCTCAGGCCCTGCTAGCAAGGCTGGATTGCTCACATGTCCTTTAGCTATCAGACATTCTCCCACACCAAGGCTGTGGCAAGTGGTAGATGAGTGATCATCCAAGAAGCTTGAACAAATTGATCACTAAACCTTCCTAATTCACAACCCCAAGTCCATGTCATGGCCAGCAGGTCAAGGGAGGTGATTCTGCCCCTCTGCTCTGCTCTGGGAGACCCACCTGGAATCCTGCACACAGCTCTGGGGCCTCAGCCTGAGAAGGACATGGAACTGTTGGAGCAAGTGCAGAGGAGGCCACAGAGCTGCTCATAGCACTGGAGCATCTCCCCTAAAATTGAATGATTCCACGAAAGGAAAGGAGAGACATGATGAGGACTAAGGCTCTGTTCAGACTTCCAGCTTTGACCACCACCTCTTTCTGTGGTGCCTCTGCTGCTCACAGACAGGCCACAGTGTTTTTCCCTTGGCTGAAAATCTTCATGTCTCTCTGACATAGACTGTGTGTCTTTGGTGCTCAACAAAGAACAAAACCCACCGAGTCCCCAGGGATCAAAGTAAAGCTTTGAGAAATCTGTGGGATCCTGCAAAAGCCACGGATAACAGGATGCACAGGAAGGATGGAGGATGGGGCTTCACATCTGTGCCGTGTCTTCCCACTGCCCACCAGGTCTGCAGTGAGCACTTGAGCTGACAGATGGTTTTCTTCAGCCTGGACAAGCCATGGGGGACACCACTCCCCACCCACACTTCCCAACTTCCGCTCCCAGGCTCTCCTAAATCCCAGGAAAAAAACCACTGCCCTTTCACACAAATGCCTGGAGACTAATAGCTGCCCTCAAAACGTCCATGTGCTCCTCTGAGACCTGCCAGAATCACTCCTCCTGAGCAGGAAGGACTTTCTGACTGCTCCTGGCCAAAGCCCTGACACAGGCACAAGCTCCAAGTGTCCCTTTCACCAGACAGGGCTGAACTGAACAGGAGATGCCTCTAACCCCGTGGGGATGTGCTGCAAATCAAATCATAGAACCATCAGGGCTGGAGGAGAACTCTGAGATCAGCAAGTCCAACCCTGAACCTGCCATTGATGGAACCCCCAAACCCTAACCCAGATCCTCCAGTGCCACATCAGACACCTCTGAAACACCTCCAGGGATGGTGACTGCACCACCTCCCTGGGCAATATCCCAGTGCTGAACACCACAACAGGGAAAACATTTCTCCTCACACCCACAGGGCTGGAGGAGAACTCTGAGATCAGCAAGTCCAACCCTGAACCTGCCATTGATGGAACCCCCAAACCCTAACCCAGATCCTCCAGTGCCACATCAGACACCTCTGAAACACCTCCAGGGATGGTGACTGCACCACCTCCCTGGGCAATATCCCAGTGCTGAACACCACAACAGGGAAAACATTTCTCCTCACACCCAATCTGACTCTGCCCTGGCTCAGCTCAAGGCCATTCCCTCTCTCCTCTCCCTCAGCCCTGGCAGGACACACATCCCACACCTCTCTCCAGCCCTGGCAGGAGTTGCAGAGAGCCAGGAGGTCACCCCTGAGCCCATGTGGAGGAAGTTGTGATATTTTTTGGTTTTGAGAAGATTCACTCCTTGCCTCATTAATTATTTTGGCTGTTAGAGTTACAAGGTTAGAGCAAAACCAGCGTTGCAAAGTGTCCTCTTCACGGTAGGAAGGCTTTGTACAAAGAGCAGAGGCATTTTGGAGGGTTTAAAGCCAGTCAAACTGGTCTTGCCTGATCTCTTCCTGCAGTTCTCTCCCTCTTGTTGCTTCTCCTCAAGCAACAATGCTTTGTTAGGAGCTTTCCCCAGCCTTGCCCTGGGCTTTGTGATCAAGTGCTGAAGCCCTTAGAAACAGCTTTTGTACTTTCTGCCTGGAAAACCTCTTTGTCTCCTCACAGAAACATTTTCTCACTGTTTCTCTGGGCAGAAACCACTTTCCAGTTGAAATAAAAGCCCCACTTTGGCTGGCTCTAAGCCTCTTGATTGTATTAAAATGCACTGGATGCATCAAGAGATTTGAATTCCACCTCGAGATAAAAAAGGGCTCTCAGACACTTAACTCTAATGTCTCAGCTTGGGATCATATTCCAGTCTCCATCCTGTTTGTCAACAACAAGAAGTCAATCCTGATCTTTCACCCTCTAGACCTTAAAGGTGGCCCTGACAGGAGTCTGGGGCTGCAATTTGTGTGTAACTCCAAAAAGGAGAGAA